>NW_016851654.1:0-1568 GCF_001698545.2 Rhinopithecus bieti | reverse complement strand
TGAAACTAAATTCACTTGTATATTTCAAATTCATTTTAATAGATTTTGAAAACTAGATCCATGTTTTACTTAGTACACCATATGCAGTATTTTAGAAATTAAAATAATAATAATGAAGGAGTCTCAGAAGGACTCTGGTTTTTTTCTTTTTTTTTAAATCATTCTAATCCCAAGGAGGATTCTTTTTTGATTCTACAGAATGTCTTTATTGCTAAGTTTTAAAAGAAAGTGATGTGAGCTAACAGGCTTTGACTGGGAAGATTTACTTAACTGGAAAACAACCTGCTATATCAAATACATGTTTCGTTTTAATTAAATACTTTTAAATGGACTTTATTTTAGGACTGCTGCAGATCAATGACAAAATCGCCCTAAAGGAAATCACGAGGCAGTTAAATCTGGAAAATGTAGTTGGAGATAAAGTTTTGTAAGTATAATTTCAGTTATTTTATTAAATAGGCTTTAAGGTAATGTCTTTATACCATATATATTTTATATTTCTGGAATGGTAGGGAGAGGTTCAGAAATTCTAAATAGAAATATATAAGATTCTTTCATAAAAATGTGTAATGTATAGAATACATTTAGTCATTAAGTCTCTACAATATTTGGATTTTTTCATAGTAGGTTATACTAGCTGTAAACTAGCTAAGAAACCCAAGTTTATGTAGATATTCTGAGTTTATTTCTTTTTCTGTAGGGTGAATACTTTGGTTCTCTATCTCTGGAGATAGATTAACACATTTTTTAAAATACCAAGCTCCAGCAGCCTATTTCTACTTTTTTGAGACTTGAGTAGTCTGCCTATAGTAGAAAATGTGCTAAATTTGAAGCTGCAATAGGTGGGTTTCAGTCATGCCTTACAACCCTTTGACTACCTGATAATCCAGAGCTAGCAAGTATCTCTGAATTCAGATTCTTTACATGTGAATTGGGCATTATTTTATTATCCATACTTCACAGGATTATTTTGAAGAAGAAAGAAAACATTACACATCATTTAACTTAAAAAATAATTTGCTGGATGGTAATGTGCTGTACAAATGTCAGTTATTCTGTTTTCAGAAATTTATTCATACATCATTGTCATATCTTATAGTCTCAGGACAGTGAACATCAGTAAAAGAAACTGACTTGAAATGTTTTAAACTTTTACCTTTCACTTAATATATAGGGCCTAAGGAAAACATGATAATTTAATTTTGCAGCTACCTGAATTTTCATGATGAAATTACCTAGCCTCATACTGCTTATGCAGTTGGAGTGGATTATATACATTCCAACTTCATTTTCTGGTTACTGGTGACCATGCAGTGGCACCACTCTAATTTCTGAACTGTGTGCTTTGTGCTGCAATGACACCGCCATAGTTGTGTAACACTCCTAGCATTTATGAGTTTTCTTTAATAATTAATCTATAAAATTATTAATTATAAAATAATCTATAAAATTAATCTATAAAATATAGGTTACTATTAACAGTAATCTAGAAAATTAATCTATAAATCTATATAATTATATAATCTATATAAATCTATAATAGGTTATATCTATATAATTATGTAATA
>NW_016851653.1:0-1163 GCF_001698545.2 Rhinopithecus bieti | reverse complement strand
CATAATTCTATTAATATGTACTAGCAATGAACAGTGGTAAATTATTTTGTATTTTTTAAAAATACAATTCCCAATAGTATTATAACATATGAGACACCTAGGGACAAATCAGACAAAAGATGTGCAGAACCTGTCTACTGAAAACTAAAAAATCTTTCTGAGAGAGATTTTAAAAGACCTAAATAAATGCAGAGATATTTCATAATCATGGATTAGATTGTTAAGATGTTGATTTCCCCTCATTGATTTATATATGCAATGCAATCCCAAAATTCCAGCAGATTTTCCTGAAGAAATTAATGTTAATTATAACATTCATATGTAAATGCAGTCAACCTAGAATAGCCAAAATGACTTTGACAATAATAAATTTAAAGGACTTATACCATCTGTCATCAAGTTATTATAAAGTTATAACAATGAAGACCACATGGTATTGATAACAAGAAAGACAAGCAGAGAAATGCAATACACACACACCACACACACATACACACAAACACACACATGCACATACACATATATGAGTAGCTGTATTTGTACACATATATGTGAAGCAGTCTTGTTGTCTGGGGTAAATACTAAGGTTCTTGGTCTCACAGTCAAGGAGATCGAGGTCGCAGACACACACACACACACACACACACACACACACGCACAGAGTGAGTTTTGAGCAGGAGTTGAATAGATAAAAGGAAAGAACAGTTCTCTGTCACAGACAGGGGTCCAGAGCAGGGTTATAGGGGGTAGTAAATATGTAAGGGGTTTTATAAATGGGCTAGTGAGGAGGGACGTCATGAGGAAGGGATGTCTTATCTTTCTAGGGCCCAACAATTTAGTTGGAACCAGGTGTGCTATCTGTACAGAGCAGAGTTTGTTGTTGTTGTTGTTGTTGTTTTGTTTTGTTTTTTTAATCAGTTCTAATTCCATTTGCTGACCACATAGGCAGAATCTTAGTCTCTGCTGCTTTGTCTTGCTTATCTGCGAGGGAGAGTTTCTGTGTCTCTTCCCAGACATCTTATTGCAGCTGCAGGCATCCCTCACCACGTCCACTTTTAGCTTCCCTATCTTACTGTGCCTAAAGGGAAAGGAATGTGCATACTAAGGCCCACTGTTTTTCTGGGGCCCATTGTATGAGTGTGAAGTTTGGTGATTATCCAAGA
>NW_016851652.1:0-201 GCF_001698545.2 Rhinopithecus bieti | reverse complement strand
CTCCCTCCCTCCATTCAGGGAACTCTCTCTCTCTCTCTCCCTCTCTCCATTCAGGGAACTTTCTCTCTCTCTCTCTCTCTCTCTCTTTCGGCTCTTTCACTTTCTCTCTCTCTCTCTCTCTCCCTCCCTCCATTCAGGGAACTCTCTCTCTCTCTCTCTCTCTCTCCATTCAGGGAACTTTCTCTCTCTCTCTCTCTCTCT
>NW_016851651.1:0-648 GCF_001698545.2 Rhinopithecus bieti | reverse complement strand
GAGCACATTGAAGACTACGGCAAAAGTGAAAAGTCGTCTAATAAAAAAGAGAAAGAAGCTCTCGAAGAAACTGTTCTCTGACATGTCCATTCTTTTCACAGGTTTAAAGCATCTCTACATTTCATAGTGTGAAAGTCTGTCTTTGAGGGTTCTGCGAAGAGATACTAAGTGGTAACCGGATTCCTGTGTTGAGCAAGGAATTGTCTTCCATCGAAAATTGGAGAGAAGCTTTCTGCGCAACTCTTTTGTGATGTTTGTATTCGTCTCATAGAGTTAAATCATTCTTTGGAATGAGGAGTTTCAAATCACTGTTTCTGTGGAATCTGAGAAAGGACATTTGGAAATTCTCTTTAGAATATCCTGAAACACAAATAACCTCAGAGAGAAACGAGAAGGAAGCTTTCTGTGAAACTGCTCTGTGCCACGTGAATTCCGCTCACACAGTTAAGCTACACTTTTCATTGAGCAGTATTATAACACTGTTTTTGTTTAGTTTGTGAAGGGATATTCAGGAGCACTTTGAGGCTTACAGTGAGAAAGGAAACCTCTTCAAATAGAAACTAGAGAGAAGCTTTCTAAGGAGCTGCTTTGTGACATGAGCATTCCACTGTCACAAATATACCTTTCTTCTCCTACAGGATTCCAGAA
>NW_016851650.1:0-816 GCF_001698545.2 Rhinopithecus bieti | reverse complement strand
GGAGGAAGGGGATAGGTGGATCACAGAATCAGAGGAAGGGGATAGGTGGATCACAGAATCGGAGGAAGGGGCACAGAGCCAGCACCATTAATGGTGCAGAGTCAGGCTCCCTCTCCCTGTCTCCCTCTCTGTCTCTCTCTCTGTCTCTGTCTCCCTCTGTCTCAATCTCTCCCCCATCTCTCTCTGTCTCTCTCCCTCCGTCTCTCTCTCTCTTTGTATTAATCTCTCCCTCTCTGTTTCTCCCAATCTCTGCTTCTCTCTCTTTCTCCCTGTTTTTCTCTCTCCCTCTGCCTCTCTCTGTCTCTCTCCCTCTGTCTCTGTCTCTCTCCCTCTGCCTCTGTCTTTCTGTCTCTCTCCCTCTGCACCTCTCTCTCTCTTTTTCCCTCTGTCTCTCTCTGTTTCTCTCCCTCTGTCTCAGTCTCTCCCCCGTCTTTCTCTCTCCCTCTGCCTTTCTCTGTGTCTCTCTCCCTCTGTCTCTGTCTCTCTCCCTCTGTCTCTCTCTGTCTCTCTCTGTCTCTCTCCCTCTGTACCTGTCTCTCTCTGCCTCTGTCTCTGTCTCTATCTCTCTCTCTATCTCTGTCTCTCTCCCTTTCTCCTCTCCCCCTTCTCCATTTGTCTCTCATGCTGTCATTTTCTTCTTGGCTTCATTCTTCAGACAATTTCCACATCACTGAATGACCCACCCAGATTAGCATGCTCTCAGGTTAGTAACCCCAGGAAAAGACAATTCTTTTTTTCATCTAGAAAACGTCTCTTAAAGAATCCTTAATTCTGCCAGGATCACAAGCTTACCTGTTGGGGTGATCTATACAGCTG
>NW_016851649.1:0-816 GCF_001698545.2 Rhinopithecus bieti | reverse complement strand
GTGTAATGAAAACCTAACAGGACTGGGTTTGGGGGGCTTCTAGATAGCTGAACACAAGGAGGTTCCTGGAGGGTGGCACGCCTAGAAACTCTGCACCCCTTCTCCCATACCTCACCCTATTTGTTTCTTTCATCTGGCTGTTCATCTGTATCCATTGTAATATCCTTTATGATAAATGAGTATACATAAGTAAATTGTTTTCTTGAGTTCTGTGTGCAGCTCCAGCAAAGTAGTTGAATCCAAAGAGAGAGTTGTGGAAACCCCAATTGATAGCTGGTCAGTCAGAAACACAGGTCACAACCTGGGACTTGATTAGTGTCAGAAGTGGCAGGCAGTCTTGTGGGACTGAGCCCTCAACCTGTGGGATCTCGCACTAACAGGTAGTGGGATAACACTAACAGGTAAATAGTGTTAGAATTGAATTAAAGCAGGGGACACTCAGCTGGTGGCCACTGGAGCAGACTTGCTTGGTTGGTGTGTGGGAAAAATCTCCCACACATCTGAGGTCATAGAAGTCTTCTGTGTTGATTGTTGAGTGAGAGAATAAGAAAAAACACCTTTGTTTGTTTTTCCCCAATATCTCTCAGATAATTAGAAACAGAAAATAAGGATGCATTTCTTAGCTCAGCAGGAAGTCAGCATAAAGGACTCATCTTTCCCAGAAATGGGATGGGCTTAAAATATAACCAGATTCATGAAAGATCTAGAAAATTCCCAGATGAGGCCGGGGGCGGTGACTCACACCTGTAATCCCAGCACTTTGGGAGGCCGAGGCGGGCGGATCACAGGTCAGGAGATTGAGACCACGGTGGAACC
>NW_016851648.1:0-329 GCF_001698545.2 Rhinopithecus bieti | reverse complement strand
TTTATTTATTTATTTATTTATTTATTTATTTTTTTTTAAACAGAGTCTCGCTCTCTCACCCAGGCTGGAGTGCAGTGGCACGATCTCAGCTCACTGCACGCTCCGCCTCCCAGGTTCATGCCATTCTCCTGCCTCAGCCTCCCGAACAGCTGGGACTACAGGCGCACGCCGCCACGCCCAGCTAATTTTTTGTATTTTTAGTAGAGATGGGGTTTCACCATGTTAGCCAGGATGGTCTCCATCTCCTGACCTTGTGATCCGCCCGCCTCGGCCTCCCAAAGTGCTGGGATTACAGGTGTGAGCCACTGCACCTGGCTGCACTTGGCTAA
>NW_016851646.1:0-645 GCF_001698545.2 Rhinopithecus bieti | reverse complement strand
TTTTTTTTTGTTTTGAGACAGTCTCACTCTGTCACCCAAGCTGGAGTGCAGTGGCACAACTCACTTCAGCCTCAAACTTCCAGGCTCAAGTAATTCTCTTCTCTCAATTTCCCAAGTAGCTGAAACCACAGGTGCATACCACCATGCCTGGCAATTTTTAAAATAATTTTGTGGAGAAGGAATCTCCCCGTGTTACCCTGGCTGGTCACAAACTTTTGGGCTCAAGTGATCCTCCTTTCTTGACCTCCCGAAATCCTGGGACTACAGTTGTGAGCCACCACCACGTCTGGCCCTGAAATGTACACTTAAAGAAATTTTTGGTAGGCTGGGCGCAGTGGTTCATGCCTCTAATCCCAGCACTTTGGAAAGCTGAGGCGGAGGGATCACTTGAGGCCAGGAATACAAGACTAGCCTGGTGAACATGGTGAAACCCTGTCTCTACTAACAATCGAAAAAATTACCCAGGCGTGGTGTCGGGCACCTATAATCCCACCTACCCAGGAGGCTGAGGCAGAAGAACTGCTTGAACCCAGAAAGTGGAGGTTGCAGTGAGCTGAGATCACGCTATTGCACTCCAGCCTGGGCGACAGAGCGAGACTCTGTCTCAAAAAAAAAAAAAGAAAAGAAAAGAAAAGATTTAAGATG
>NW_016851645.1:0-1157 GCF_001698545.2 Rhinopithecus bieti | reverse complement strand
CCTCCTCCAGCCCCTCCTCTTCCAGCCCTTCCTCCTCCAGCCCCTTCTCCTCCAGCCCCTCCTCCAGCCCCTCCTCCTCCAGCCCCTTCTCCTCCAGCCCCTCCTCCAGCCCCTCCTCCACCAGCCCCACCTCCTCCTCTTCCAGTTCCTACTCGGGGCGGGCCCGGCCAGGCCTCCCGGAGCGATCGATGGCTCGGGCTCGTCGCACCCGCCTGCCCAGCCTCTGCGCTCGGCTCGCCAGGCCTGCGGCGCTGCCATGGAGACACGGCCCCGCGGCCCTAGGCCCCGCCCTGGGAGCCCTGCAGCGCCTCGCCCCGCTGCCCGCGTCTCCGAGGCTCACGACGCGCGGTGACTGGGGCGAGCGACGTGGGGACCCGGGGATGCGGGCGGACGATAGGGGACTGGAGGATGGGGCGACCCAGAGCGCGTGGGGTCCAGGGTACGGGGATGGGGCAGCGGGCCATGCGACTGGGGCCCCAGGGTGCGCGCAGGCGGCGGGGACGCGCGATGGGGCTCGGGACGCTGAGGCTGACCTAGCGCGGGTATCCCAGGAGGGGAGGTCCCTGACGCTGCGCAGCTGGGAGGGCGTTCGGGAGTGGGTTGCGATGCTTCCCTGTTCGTTTTCTCCTGACATCGTTTTGTTTGGGTCCAGGGGCCTCCCGGGAGCTGGATGCTCGGAGCAGAAAGGCGGTCCTGGGGCCCCTTCCGGTCCCGGGGCTGACGCCTGGCGGCGTCGCCGGGAACCCGCGCCCTTTCAAGCGCCGCTGGCTCCTGTTTCACAGATGGAGACCCTGAAGCCCCAACAGGCAGCCTCCCCAGCACCGCCCAGTGACTGAAAAGCTGGCACTGGGCGCCCATCTCACTCCCCACCCAGCTCCCAGGCTGCCCCACGGGAGGTAAGTAGCTCGATCTAGGCCGCTGACCCCAGACAGCTGATGCTGCGCTGTAGACGGCCGCCGCTGCCGGGGCGCTTGACTTCCCCTCGCCTGACTGCACGTTCGTTCCTTTGCAGCAGCATCTTTGGGGAGAGACGAGACCTGAACAGACGCTGGGGCCGGATCCCCAGGGTGGGTTAGAACAGCCGCTGCCCTGAAAACCGTCTCGGACAGATGCGTGCAGGGTGTGCCACCGGAGCTCTTTGCAGCTTGCGTCTGGGG
>NW_016851644.1:0-286 GCF_001698545.2 Rhinopithecus bieti | reverse complement strand
TAGTTATTAATATTAATTAATAGACTTGTTCCTGATATCCACTGGGGAGAGGATGATATTACTTTAAATGTGACAAAAGGTGTACACACACCCAGTTATACTGCTTCAAATTTTGGCGCGAGAGTGGAGGATGTGACACGCAATATCGCTGGGAGTAGACACACTCCTGGGATACTGTAATTAATATTCAGGGGGAAGAGTATGATATGACTCCCAATACAGGTGTGGCGAGGCAGCGGCTGGCGGGCCCCGGATCGCCGGGGGGTGGGTCCCGGCGATCGGGGGC
>NW_016851643.1:0-817 GCF_001698545.2 Rhinopithecus bieti | reverse complement strand
TTTTGTATTTTTTTTTTTGAGACGGAGTCTCGCTCTGTCGCCCGGGCTGGAATGCAGTGGCGGGATCTCAGCTCACTGCAAGCTCCGCCTCCCGGGTTTACGCCATTCTCCTGCCTCAGCCTCCCTTGTAGCTGGGACTACAGGCGCCCGCCACCTCGCCCGGCTGGTTTTTTGTATTTTTTAGTAGAGACGGGGTTTCACAGTGTTAGCCAGGATGGTCTCGATCTCCTGACCTCGTGATCCGCCCGTCTCGGCCTCCCAAAGTGCTGGGATTACAGGCTTGAGCCACCGTGCCCGGCCGCCTGGCTAATTTTTACATTTTTTAGTAGAGATGGGTTTTCACCATATTGGCCAGGCTGGTCTCGAACTCCTGGCCTCAAGTGATCTGCCCACCTCAGTTTCCCAAACGGCTGGGATTACAGTCATGAGCCACCATGTCCAGCCCTATTTTATTTCAATTACAATATTGTAACCACATGAAAGTGATTTATTTTTATTTTTATTTTCACTATTTATTTATTTATTTAAGATGGAGTATCACTCTGTCGCTCAGGCTGGAGTGCAGTGGTGCAATCACAGCTCACTGCAACCTCCATCTCCTTGGTTCCAGCAATTCTCCTGCCTCAGCCTCCTGAGTAGCTGGGATTACAGGTGCCCACCACCAAACCCAGCTAATTTTTGTGTTTTAATTTTGTAGTTTAGTTTCACGATGTTGGCCAGGCTGGTCTCAACCTCCTGACCTCAGGCGATCCGCCTGCCTCAGCCTCCCAAAGGGCTGGGATTACAGGCATGAGCCACTGTACCCGGCCATTTTTTT
>NW_016851642.1:0-1861 GCF_001698545.2 Rhinopithecus bieti | reverse complement strand
TGAGCCACCGCGCCCGGCGTAAATTTTTTTTTTTTTAATTAGCTAGGTGTGGTGGCACCAGCTGGTAGTCCCAGCACTTTGGAAGGCTGAGGTGAGAGAATTGCTTGAACCCAGGAGTTTGAGACCAGCCTGGGCAACAAAGCAAAATCCGGTCTCTACAAAAAGTAAAAATAATTAGCCAGGTGTGGTGATGCATGCCTATGGTCCCAGCCACTCGAGAGGCTAAGATGGGACGATCACTTGAGCCCAGGACTTCAAGGTTGCACTGAGCTATGTTCAAGCTACTGTACTCCAGCTGGGGTGAAAGAATGAGACCCTATCTCCTAGAAAAAAAAAAGAGAGAGACAGACAGAGAAAGGGACCCTTCAAGTATCCCATTTTGTGTTTCCAGTCCCCGTGTGGGTGTCAGAAACTCTGCTGGCTTCTCTGCCTGGCAGCAATGCCTTCCGTGTAGGACAAACCCAGATTATCAATCTCTAGTCTTATCTAGAGCTAGAAAGTGCTCCCGGGGAAAAGGAACTGCAGATCTCCATTCACCTCAGAAAGGTGAACCCTTCCCTGTAATGTCAGTCTCTCTTATGAATTTCTGCAGCTCTCTGATGCTTTCATAAATATCATTTTGCAGTTTACCTGGTTTTTAGTTGTTCCCAGAGGAACTATTGGCTTACTGTGAACTATTTTGTCCTATTCAGAAATACTCCCAAGATATATTCTTATGGATTGAACATATTGTCATAGGTTTTGTTGGAAAAAAATCTATTGCAAAATCATTTTTTCCTTTCTCTCTTCTTCTTCCCCCGACCTCCAGCCCTTTAGATGTAGGTATAGAGAAAGAAGCACCTTGGGTCAATTTCAGATCTCCTACTCACCTAGTGTATGGCATTAGAACATTTATTTAAACTCTCCGCCTCTCAGTTTGATCTGAAAATGAGGATGCTGTGAAAATTAAGTGAGGTAACACTGTATGGCACCCAGCACGAAGGCTGGCACATGGATTTTAATGCCTTTCACCTCTTTCTTCTCTCTCCTCTCCCCACAGCTAATTTGAGTAAGCTTCCTCTTAGTGGCTGGGGGAGTTTTCCCATGAAGGGATCAAAGCTTAGTGGTTTAGGGCCAGGTGCGGTGGCTCATGCCTGTAATCCCAGCACTTTGGGAGGCTGAGGAGGGAGGATCACCTGAGGTCAGGAGTTTGAGACCAGCCTGGCCAACATGGCGAAACCCCATCTCTACTAAAAATACAAAAATTAGCTGGGTGTGGTGGCGGGCACCTGTAATGCCAGCTACTGGGGAGGCTGAAGCAGGAGAATCACTTGAGCCTGGGAGGCAGAGGTAGCAGTAAGCCCTGATGGTGCCACTGCACTCCAGCCTGGGTGACAGAGAAATGCTGTCTCAACCAAAAAGAAAAAAAGAAAAGAAAAGTTTAGTGGTTTTAGTGGTTTTGTTTGTTTGTTTGGTTTGGTTTTTGAGACGGAGTCTCGCTCTGGCTCAATCTCAGCTCACTGCGACCTCCGCTTCCTGGGTTCAAGCGATTCTCCTGCCTTAGCCTCCCGAGTAACTGGGACTATAGGTGTATGCCACCACGCCTGGCTAATTTTTTTAAATTTTTAGTAGAGACGGGGTTTCACCATGTTGGCCAGTCTGGTCTCGAACTCTGCCTTGGCCTCTCAAAGTGTTGGGATTACAGGCGTCAGCCACCGTGCCCGGTCAGCTTAGTGGTTTAAAGGTAGTTTCTCTACTGACGACTAGAAAGGTGGTAAATGCGTCCAGTCTTAGGGGTGAAAGGAGTTAAAGCAGGGTCTTTACTCACAACATGTGTGTGGGGAAAAGAACGAGAGATCAGCTTGTTACCATGTCTATATAG
>NW_016851641.1:0-649 GCF_001698545.2 Rhinopithecus bieti | reverse complement strand
AGAAAGCTGTCCAGGGCCTACAGAGCAAAAAGGACTTTCCTTCCAGCCTCCTCACCACGTCCAATCTAGTCCAGATGTGAAGAGTCAATTTTGGTTTTAAACAAAATTTGCATGCAGCAGCATTAGAACTAATGAAAACAGTATCCAGACTAAGATGTGCATACAAAATCTTTCAGATCTTGAGAAACTCAAAATGTGTTAAAACATCAGTCAGCAGGAACAGACATCTCAAGCTCCACTGATAAGGAAGCAAAACTGGAACTATATGCTGCTTTTACAAGGGTCTCAAATTTAAGCTCACTCAAGGACTTAATATTAATAGACAGTGTCAAACTAACATGCAGTTTCATCATTAAATCATCATATTGGTTTACAAGTTTCCAAGCCTCAGGGCTTCATTATGCATCAGCATAAGACAACCCCAGAATTTGGGGACAAAGACAACATCGCTTTTTGAAAGAGGTGGTAAGAATAATAACAGGTTGGCCAATCTTGGAAGTCACCCCAATATGGCTTCCCGTGAACCAAAAAGGGAATTGAATTTTACTTGTTTTCAAGGCATATGTTTGGAAAAATAGCACTTTCTCCAAGCATGTGCTTAGTTAGAACACATGATTTATTGCTTAAAACCCAGTCTTTTACTCACACG
>NW_016851640.1:0-329 GCF_001698545.2 Rhinopithecus bieti | reverse complement strand
ATTTTTTGGTCTATAGCCAAGAACAGAGGTTCTGTAGTTTGCCACCTTAATAGAAGCCTGTCTCCTAAAAAGAACATTCCTCCGCCAGGCACGGTGGCTCACGCTTTGGGAGGCCGAGGCGGGCGGATGACAAGGTTAGGAGATCGAGACCATGGTGAAACCCCATCTCTACTAAAAAAAATACAAAAAATTAGCCGGGTGCGGTGGCAGGCGCCTGTAGTCCCAGCTACTCAGGAGGCTGAGGCAGGAGAATGGCGTGAACCCGGAAGGCGGAGCTTGCAGTGAGCCGAGATCGTGCCACTGCACTCTAGCCTGGGCAACAAAGCGAA
>NW_016851639.1:0-329 GCF_001698545.2 Rhinopithecus bieti | reverse complement strand
TGCTGTTCTCAAGGAGTATCTTTGTGGCATTCTCTGTATTTCCTGAATTTCAGCGTTGGTCTGCCTTGCTAGTTTGGGGAAGTTCTCCTGGATAATAACCTGAAGTGTGTTTTCCAGCTGGGTTCCATTCTCCCCGTCACTTTCAGGTACACCAATCAGACATAGATTTGGTCTTTTCACATAGTCCCATATTTCTCAGAGGCTTTGTTTGTTTCTTTTTACTCTTTTCTATCTAAACTTCTCTTCTTGCTTCATTTCATTCATTTGGTCTTCAATCACTGATACCCTTTATTCCAGTTGATTGATCAGCTACTGAAGCTTGTGCATTC
>NW_016851638.1:0-1148 GCF_001698545.2 Rhinopithecus bieti | reverse complement strand
TGCCACAGCTTAACTGAGCGATTAACCTTCTGAAATTCCTTCTCCTGGCTCAGAAGCTCCCCAACTGAGCACCTTGTGACTCCTGCCCCTGCCCGCAAGAGAAAACCCCTTTGACTGTAATTTTCCACTACCCACCCAAATCCTATAAAACGGCCCCACCCCATCTCCCTTCACTGACTCTCTTTTCAGACTCAACCTGCCCACACCCAGGTGAAATAAACAGCCTTGTTGCTCACAAAAGCCTGTTTGGTGATCTCTTCACACAGATGTGTGTGACATTTGGTGCCAAAACCCGGGCAGCTAGCATTCCAGCTTCTGTCCCTCATGGCCAGTTTTCTCCTTCTCATCGGTCACTCCTACCTATTTTCCCACTGAAACTTCCACCTATCAATCTCTTCCCACACAAGGCAAATGGTTCTTGGATCAAGGAAAATATCTCCTTCCAGCCTCACAGGCCCATTCTATTCTATCATCATTTCATAACCTCTTCCATGTAGGTTACAAGCCACTAGCCTGCCTCTTAGAACCTCTCATTTCCTTTCCACTGTGGAAATCTATCCTTAAGGAAATCACTTGTCAGTGTTCCATCTGCTATTCTACTACTCCTCAGGAATTGTTCAGGCCATCTCCCTTCCCTACATATCAAGCTTGGGGATCTGCCCCACCCAGGACTGCCAAATTGACTTTACTCACATGCCTCAAGTCAGGAAACTAAAATACCTCTTGGTCTGGGTAGACACTTTGACTAGATGGGTAGAGGCCTTTCCCACAGGGTCTGAGAGGGCCATCGCGGTCATTTCTTCCCTTCTGTCATAATTCCTCGGTTTGGCCTTGCCACCTCTATACAATCCAATAACGGACTGGCCTTTATTAGTCAAATCACCCAAACAGTTTCTCGGGCTCTTGGTATTCAGTAGAACCTTCATACCCCTTACTGTCCTCAATCTTTAGGAAAGGTAGAACGGACTAATGGTCTTTTAAAATACACCTCACCAAGCTCAGCCTCCAACTTAAAAGGAGGACTCTGTCAAGGATAGAGCACAAAACTCACCAACCAAGCAAGCAATTACACTGAACCCCTTGGGCACTCTCTAATTGGATGTCCTGGGTCCTCCCAATTCTTAGTCCTTTTTTTTTTTTTTTTTTTT
>NW_016851637.1:0-1805 GCF_001698545.2 Rhinopithecus bieti | reverse complement strand
AGGAAATAAGAGAAGACACAAACAAATGGAAAAGCACTCCATGCTCATGGATAGAAAGAATCAATATTGTGAAAATGGTCATACTGTCCGAAGTAATTTATAGATTCAATGCGATCCCCATCAAGCTACCATTGACTTTCTTGAAAGATTTAGAAAATCTACTTTAAATTTCATATGGAATCAAAAAAGAGCCCACACAGCCAAGACAATCTTAAGCAAAAGAACAAAGCTGGAGGGATTATGCTACCTGACTTCAAACTATACTATGAGGCTACAGTAACCCAAACAGCATGGTACTGGTACCAAAACAGGTATATTGACCAATGGAACAGAACAGAAAGAAGCCTCAGAAATAACACTGTACATCCACAACCACCTGGTCTTTGACATACCTGACAAAACAAGCAATGAGGAAAGGATTTCCTATTTAATAAATGGTGTTGGGAAAACTGGCTAGCCATATGCAGAAAACTGAAACAGGACCCTTTCCTTACACTTTATACAGAAATTATCTCAAGATGGATTAAAGACTTAAGTAAGACCTAAAACCATAAAAAAAAGAAGAAAACCTAGGCAATACCATTCAGGACATAGGCATGGGCAAAGACTTCATGACAAAACGCCAAAAGCAATGGCAGCAAAAGCCAAAATTGACAAATGGGATGTAATTAAACTAAAGTGCTTCTGCACAGCAAAAGAAACTATCATCAGAGTGAAGAGGCAACCTACAGAATGGGAGAAAATTTATGTGATCTATCCATCTGACAAAGGGGCTAATATCAAGAATCTACAAAGAACTTAAACAAATTTATAAGAAAAAAACAACCCCATCAAAAGTGGGCAAAGGATATGAACAAACACTTCTCAAAAGAAGACATTTATGCAGTCAGCAAACATGTGAAAAAAGCTCATCATCACTGTCATTAGAGAAATGCAAATCAAAACCACAATGAGATACCATTTCATATCAGTTAGAATGGCAATCATTAAAAGTCAGAAAACAACAGATGCTGGAGAGGATGTGGAGAAATAAGAATGCTTTTGCGCTGTTGGTGGGAGTGTGAATTAATTCAACCATGTGGAAGACAGTGTGGTGATTCCTCAAGGATCTAGAACCAGAAATACCATTTGACCCAGCAATCCCATTACTGGGTATATACCCAAGGGATTATAAATCATGCTATAAAGACACATGCACCCGCATGTTTATTGTGGCACTGTTCACAATAGCAAAGGCTTGGAACCAATCAGATGCCCATTAATGATAGACTGGATAAAGAAAATGTGGCAATATATGCCATGGAATACTATACAGCCATAAAAAAGGATGAGTTCTTGTCCTTTGCAGGGACGTGGATGAAACTGGAAACCATGATTCTTAGCAAACTAACACAAGAACAGGAAACTGAACACTGCATGTTCTCACTCAAAACTGGGAGTTGAAAATAAGAACACATGGACACAGGGAGGGGAACATCACACACCAAGGCCTGTCAGGGGTAGGGGCTAGGGGAAGGATAGCATTAGGAGAAATGTCTAATGTAGATGATGGGTTGATGGGTTCAGCTAACCACCATGACACATGCATACCTAGGTAACAAACCATGTTCTGCACATGTACCCCAGAAATTCAAAAAAATTGAACTGAAATTGGAATGAATGTAAATCCTAGGGAAATATAGAGGCTTCTGGTAACAGTAGAAGCTTCCTGAATTCAAAGAGCAGAAGCTGTTTCTGCATAAGGAGAAATCCACACCTGTAGCTTTGTTTTAGGTCTTTTTTTAATGATTATTTTATTTATTTAT
>NW_016851636.1:0-2618 GCF_001698545.2 Rhinopithecus bieti | reverse complement strand
AAAATAAAGTGCTTTAGTCCATTTGCTGCTGCAACAACAGAATACCATTGACTGGGTAATTTGTAAAAAGACTCATTTTGCTCATGTTTCTGGAGACTGGGGAAGTCCAAGGGGCTGCATCTGTTGAGGCCTTCTTTCTATGTTACAACATGGCAGGAGGGCATCATATGGTGAAGGACATGTGAAAAATAGAAAATAAAGGCCAAACTCAACCTTTGATCCAAAGCCCACTCGCACAATAACTAACTTATTCTCAACATAATGCCATCAATCCAGTCATGATAGGTTGCACCCTCACAGCTAGTCATTTCTTAAAGGTCCCATCTCCCAACACTATTACAATGGCCACAGAATTTCAGTGTGAGATTTGGAGGGAACATTCAAAACCATGGCATTGAGCAAGGGCAAAAAAAGGACGTGGAGTTAGGAAAAGGTAATAAGCAACTTCTCAAAATCTGGACTAAATCATATGAGGTTCTAAATTAGGATGGCACAAAGGAGGGAACAGATGCACACACATACCTACACACACATGCACATACAAAAACTCCAGAGAAAGGTTAATACACACTATCTACTTCGGTATTTTCTGTTACATTCCCCTAGTTATTTTAAACTTGAATTTTAGATGGCAAAGATCATCTTCATTACAGTTCGTACCTAGCCAGCTCAGTAAATGTGATCACCGTTATTTGTGTCATCACTTGAGTAACTAACTTCACATATTATACTCATGGACTGCATCAGTGTCAGGACATGCTGGAATTTCACAGCTGGCATCAGCAATGGCCATTTTTGACCTTCTGTCAAAGCATTCCAGCACATTTGTGCCTTTAATTACCTCCCACAAGAGGCCACCTTTCACATTTTCCAATGCACACTTTATTTTCTTTTTATTTATTTATTTTTTGAGATAGTCTCACAGTGTCATCAGGCCAGAGTGCACTGGAGTTATCGCAGCTCACTGCATCCTCCACCTCTGGGTTCAAGTGATTCTCATGCCTCAGCCTCCCAAGTAGCTAGGGTTACAGAGGTGCAGCACCATGCTGGGCTAATTTTTGTATTTTTATTAAAGATGGGGTTTTGCCATGTTGGCCAGGCTCTCCTGACCTTAGGTGATCCACTTGCCTTTGCCTCCCAATGTGCTGGGATAACAGCCATGAATCACCACACCTAGCCTCTAAAGCATACTTTCATCACATTGGTTTCATGCTCCATCCAAATACTCAATTTCTTAGGTTAGCATTTAATGCCTTCTAGATTCTAAGCCCAGGTCTTCACGATGGCTGAATAAATCACTTCAAGGTCTGACATTTGTCTGCCTTTCAGTTTCATGTCTTTCTGTTTTTCTGGAGCAAGATTCAAACAAATCACTTTCAGCCATGCCCTTTCCCATATTGTACCTTTTGCCCCATTTCTTTCCTGGAGATAAAAGGCCCTCTCCCTCTTTGCCTACTTAAGACTCCTCTAGCACAGGTATCACTCCTTCCAGGAGATGTTTCTTATCTATCACATTAATTTTCTTATCTGTCTTGGACACCCAGCAGAGACCTAACAGTGTCTGATATATGTATGTATGTTTATATATATGTGTGTGTGTGAATCAGTAAATATTGACTATGGACTGAAACCCATTAAAATCTACTTTCATTGTCAAAAACAAACATTCATGGTGTTCAGGCATTACTTTTCCTCGTTGCTCTTCCCTACAACCTTTAAGGGGTAGGCCAAAGCAGTTTTCACTAGAGTTGGAACAATTTTGACTTACTGAAACTACTGTCACTGGTTATCAATTCCACTATCATGCTTTCTTTTTAGCTTCCAGTTATCTGACCACTATGCAAATCTACGTACTTTCAGCAACACCACCATAAAGGCTTCTTTCCTTTTATCTCACTGAAATGTGCTGATTTTGCCCTGCCTCTTCTAAAATTTCTTTTCTATCTTCTGCTTTAACTGCCAAGTCCTTGCCTGAAAGAACTAGCTGCATACTTGCCACGTCTTCCTTTATTGGCAGCAGGGATTCCCAGTTGTTGTGCTGAAATGGATTACACTGGGGATCCCAGCTATGCAACAGTTCAGAAGCAGAATTCAGAGTGGATTTTGTATATAAATCTGCTGGTGTCACAAGCTAAAACCTGACAAGATTCATCACTCAGTTTTTCTGGGAAAGCTGAAGTTGAGATGGTGTATGGATTTGTACAGTCAGATTTCTCAGGCTGGAAACTTACTGCTGCCATTTGACCGTATATATATATATATATATTTTTTCAAATTGTGCCTAAGTAGGAAAAGTTTGGAATGAATAATCCATGATCTATACAGGGAATCCTGATTCCTTATGCTGGCATACCAGGACACGAAACAATGGTCATTTCACCTATGTCCACATGCCATTAAAACATAATACCACTTTTTAGTTTTCTTTTTTGTTATTTTTTTTTTTTGAGATGTGTAGCAGGACATGCAGCAGACAAAATTCCTCAGACATCAAGTTAAAGAAGGAAGGGATTTATTCGGACAGGGACATCAGCAAGACTTCCATCTCAAGAGCTGAGCTCCCCTAGTGGGCAATTCCTGTCCCTTTTAAGGGCTCACAACTCTTAACAGGGTGTGTG
>NW_016851635.1:0-328 GCF_001698545.2 Rhinopithecus bieti | reverse complement strand
CCCTTCGCAGAAACCTCAAAGACCGACTTTCAAACTGGGAAATGTAGAGTATGCTTTAACTCTGTAATAAGAATGGACATGTCAGAGAGCAGTTTCTTCGAGTGCTTCTTTCTGTTTTTTAATGGACGACATTTCAATTTTGCCATAGTCTTCAATGTGCTCCGAATATCACTCTTTTGGTTTTACAGGAACAGTGTTCAAACTGTGCCTTATGAGAAGAAAGTTATAACTCTTTCAGTGCAATGCGCACATCAACAAGCAGTTTCTCAGAAAGCTTCTCTCCCGTTTTTATCTGACTATATTTCCTAATTCACCATAGACCCGAAGG
>NW_016851634.1:0-1229 GCF_001698545.2 Rhinopithecus bieti | reverse complement strand
GGAAACCATCGTTCTGAGCAAACTATCGCAAGGACAGAAAACCGAACATCGCATGTTCTCACTCATGGGTGGGAATTGAACAATGAGAAAACTTGTACACAGGGTGGGGAACATTACACACTGGGGCCTGTCGTGGGATGGGGGGATGGGAGAGGGATAGCATTAGGAGATAAACCTAATGTAAATGACGAGTTAACAGGTGCAGCACACCAACATGGCCCATGTATACATATGTAACAAACCTGCACGTTGTGCACATGTACCCTAGAACTTAAAGTATGATTTTAAAAAAGTGGGCTTCATATACCTGATTACCTAATTTGATGACAATCATTTGAAAATATGATATTCTAGATATGGCCATGGTTGCACAATCAATTTGCCCAGTTACATCTGGGTAAAGGGAGTACAGATTGTTATTGAATCTAGGAAAGTAAATATATAACATTGCTTTGAAAAGTAAGAACACGCAAGTAAAAGTATCTGTTTCTGCATTCTGAGGGGCCAGTGAGAATCAGATACCATTAAAACATTTCATTTTAGTTTACAGATATATAGTCTACTAAATTGAGAATTAGAAAGAGCTTAAAAAATAAATAGGGCATCCTTACATACAATTACAATTCACATTTAAAAATAATTGCAATAATTTTCCAACCAAATAACAATAGGATTTTCTTCCTCAGTCCTATATGATGAATTTTGTTTCATTAGGTCTCAGGTCAGCAATTTGCTTTCGCAAAATCTGTCTGCTTCTGGAATGAAAAAGAGTCCTGAAAATCCTGACTCAGTTCATGATATAGACTGTCAGTTGTTTAAGCCATGCCAGCTCTAGCTGGGTGCTGTGGCTCACACTTGTAACCCCAGAGCTTTGGGAGGCTGAGGTGGGAGGATCGCTTGAGGCCAGAAGTTCGGGACCAGCCTGGGGAACATAGTGAGACCCTGTCTCGGCAAAAATTAAAATTAAAATATTGGCGGGGCTTAGTGGCATGTGCCTGTAGTCCTAGCCCCCCTCGGGATTATTACTGCTGAGGTGGGAGGATCACTTGAGCCGAGGAGTTTTAGGCTGCAGTGTGCAATGATCCTGCCACTATACTCCAGCCTACGCAACAGAGACACTGTGTCTAAAGAAGAAAAAAAAAAAAAAAGGCTATTCTTTGAAATGTCAATAGTTCACAGTACCTGTTACGCTATCCTTTCCAAAAGGCTCTGCCATTCTCTTTATTTGT
>NW_016851633.1:0-1856 GCF_001698545.2 Rhinopithecus bieti | reverse complement strand
GGGGCCCAGGTGCGACCGGCTGCGTTGGGCCCGTGACTGCTCGGGGGGCGGCGCCCTCCCACCGCAGCCGCAGTGGCCGGCGCCGCAGCCAGGAGCCATGGGCAACATCTCCTCCAACATCTCGGCCTTTCAGTCCCTGCATATCGTCATGTTGGGCTTGGACTCGGCCGGCAAGACCACTGTGCTCTACCGGCTCAAGTTCAACGAGTTCGTGAACACTGTGCCCACCATCGGCTTCAACACCGAGAAGATCAAGCTGAGCAACGGCACGGCCAAGGGCATCAGCTGCCACTTCTGGGACGTGGGCGGCCAGGAGAAGCTGCGGCCGCTGTGGAAGTCCTACAGCCGTTGCACGGACGGCATCATCTACGTGGTGGATTCGGTGGACGTGGACCGGCTGGAGGAGGCCAAGACGGAGCTGCACAAGGTGACCAAGTTCGCCGAGAACCAGGGCACGCCGCTGCTGGTCATCGCCAACAAGCAAGACCTGCCCAAGTCGCTGCCGGTGGCCGAGATCGAGAAGCAGCTGGCGCTGCACGAGCTCATCCCGGCCACCACCTACCACGTCCAGCCGGCGTGCGCCATCATCGGCGAGGGCCTCACCGAGGGCATGGACAAGCTCTATGAGATGATCCTGAAACGCAGGAAGTCCCTCAAGCAGAAGAAGAAGCGGTAATGAGCCGGAGCGACCGGGGAGCGAGCGAGTGCGTCAAGAATGAATGAATGGATGGATGGATGGATGGATGAGCGAGAATCCGCGCCCGCGAACAAAGACAGCGAACCAAAGCGATGCTTCGAATTTTTAAAACGGAATCTCTGCACCCAAATGCAGGACTGGTGACTTAAGGAGCTGCGAAGGCTGGTTTCCCGGCCTGCTCTCGACCTGCCCCCCACCCCCAGCTCAGGGGACCTTTTGTCTGAACGCCAGAGCTACTGAAGGGGTCGGGAGACGGTGGTGGGGAGTGGAAGTGCCGGTCCTGCTATCCGCCCTCCCAGTCCCAGTTGGAAGGCTCAATTGTTGGAGAGACAAAAGCGATTTCTTCCTACTCCTGCAGGGCCAGAAGTTCAGGCTGCCCCGCCCCCACTGGGGGATCGCACCTGTGAGTTACCTGAGGTATGCATTTCCCAGAACCCTGGGCGTACCCACCTGGGGGGCATGTTGGCTCTTGGGGGACCATCTCTCCTTGCATTCAGAGGCTGTGAAGCTGAGTAATTTTCGGTCACAGGGCAGGCCCCTGTTGAAATTTCATTTGTCCTGCTCTGGGCCCAAAGGAGGTGATGGTTTGGGTCATCAGAGGACTGCCTGGGACGGTGCAGCGGGCACGGAGAGCTGTGCTGGCCTGGCTGGGGATGGCTGCGGAGATGCCCTTTTCCTGGTGCTTTGTGGTGGCTGCAGAAGACCAGTGTTGTTGAGAACTGCTTTTCAGCCTGGAATCAGACATCTTCCAGATGGTTTGGACCCTATCCATGTGTAGGTCATTATCACACAAAGAGACCAATAAAATTAAAAAAAAAAAAAAAAAAAAAAAAAAAAAAAAAAAGACGAACTATTGGAGGTGGTGGCCAATGATGCATTTACTGTTTGCAGGATAGTTAAAGGTGTTTAAAGGGTAAGGCTTTTGGTGTAAATGCTGGATGGGGTGTGTATGTGTGGATATAGGGACCTCCCTCTGTACTGTGTAATCGGCATTAATACCTAGACTCATATGTATGGAATTTTAAATTCTCTTAGCCTACTGATTGGTTTGGATGAGCACACCAGCTGCAGATGTGTGCTGAATTGCAAGATGGTATTTTTTTTTTTAACCAAGGGATGTCTTGTAATACTAACCGTGTGATGATGGGTTTTCAGACAT
>NW_016851632.1:0-649 GCF_001698545.2 Rhinopithecus bieti | reverse complement strand
AACAATAAAAACACTAATGTTAACATTATAATGATTTTGTCTAGCTGAATTAATTCAGAGCTTTAATAATTTCCAACTTTGTAACAAGTTTCTTTAGAGGTCATAGTTATTGTCATTCTCCTGAGTAGATTTGAGTAAATCCTTGTTGCTCACCTCTCAGGCACACATTACGTAGTGTTGCCTATGTGAGAAGCAACTCTGTCAAAAACCAATGCCAATTATTTGAGGCATTTGCATTTGGGATTTATTAATAGCCATGGGTGAAAAAGATACTCACTTGGTACTTACGGCCTTTAAAAGATGAAGCAGTAGTTTGAAGGAACCAGTGGTTTGCAAGAATTAAATACTGATTCCTATTGTACCCCGTTGACATACACAGTTTAAGCTCTGATCTTGTCTTAAATAATTGGAATTGTGAAAACTGCTCCATTAATAACAATTTTAGTAACTTTGGGGGCTTAGTAATTGGTTTCAACATGACCTTTCTGTAGAAACATTTAGACTCTCCTTTCAGATTCCAGACATAGAACTAGTATAGATTCTTTGGCATAATTGATTTGGAGTTCAAATGTAAAAGCACTATTTTCTCTTACAGAAGCATCTGAATTCACATCTCATGTATCTCCTGATCCGCAGCCAAATGTCTCTT
>NW_016851631.1:0-1232 GCF_001698545.2 Rhinopithecus bieti | reverse complement strand
GTAACAAACCTGCACGTGTGCACATGTACCCTAGAATTTAAAGTATAATAATAAAAAAAGAAAGAATAATGAGATCATCAGATTGGCGGGGGGGGGGGGGGGGGACGCCAAGATGGCCTAATAGGAACAGCTCCAGCTTCCAGCTCCCAGCCTGAGTGACACAGAAGACGGGTGATTTCTGCATTTCCAACTGAGGTACCAGGTTCATCTTACTGGGGTGTGTCAGATAGTCGGTGCAGGACAGTGGGTGCAGCCCAATGAGCGAGAACTGAAACAGGGTGAGGCATCGCCTCACCTGGGAAGCACAAGGGGGAAGGGAATTCCTTTTCCTAGCCAAGGGAAACCGTGACACACAACACCTGAAAAATAGGGTCACTCCCACCCTAATACTGCGCTTTACCAAGGGTCTTAGCAAACGGCACACCAGGAGGTTATATCCTGTGCCTGACTTGGAGGGTCCCATGCCCATGAAGCTTCCCTCATTGCTAGCATAGCAGTCTGAGATCTAACTGCAAGGTGGCAGCAAGGCTAGGGGTGGGGTGCCCACCATTGCTGAGGCATAAGTAGGTAAACAAAGCAGCCAGGAAGCTGGAACTGGCTGGAGCCCACCAAGCTCAAGGAGGCCTGCCTGCCTCTATAGACTCCACCTCTGGGGACAGAGCATAGCTAAATAAAAAGCAGCAGAAACCTCTGCAGATGTAAATGTGCTTGTCTGACAGCTTTGAAAAGAGTAGTGATTCTCCCAGCATGAAGGTTGAGATCTGAGAACGGACAGACAGCCTGCTCAAGTGGGTCCCTGACCCCCAAGTAGCCTAACTGGGAGAGCCTAACTGGGAGTAGCCTAACTAGAGTGCACTTCAAGAAAACTCCAACAGACCTGCAGCTGAGGATCCTGACTGTTAGAAGGAAATCTAACAAACAGAAAGGACAACCACACCAAAACCCCATTTGTACGTCACCATCATCAAAGACCAAAGGTAGATAAAACCACAAAGATGGGGAAAAAGCAGGACAGAAAAGCTCAAAATTCAAAAAATCAGAGCGCCTCTCCCCCTCCAAAGGAACGCAGCTCCTCGCCAGCAACGGAAGAAAGCTGGACGGAGAATGACTTTGACGAGTTTAGAGAAGAAGGCGGCAGTCAATCAAACTTCTCAGAGCTAAAGGAGGAACTATAAACCCAGCGCAAATGAACTGAAAACCTTGAAAAAAGATTTGATGAATGGATATCTAGT
>NW_016851630.1:0-302 GCF_001698545.2 Rhinopithecus bieti | reverse complement strand
AGGCTACATGGGTCCGGGCACAGTGGCACATGGCTGTAATCCCAGCACTTTGGGAGGCCAAGGTGGGCAGATCACCTGAGGTCACGAGTTTGAGATCAGCCTGACAACATGGATAAACCCCATCTCTACTAAAAATACAAATTAGCTGGTGTGGTGATGCTCGCCTGTAATCGCAGCTACTCGGGAGGCTTAGGCAGGAGAATCACTTGAACCCGGGAGGCAGAGGTTGCAGTGAGCCGAGATCTCACCATTGCACTCCAGCCTGGGCAACAAGAGTGAAACTTCATCTCAAAAAAAAAAAG
>NW_016851629.1:0-302 GCF_001698545.2 Rhinopithecus bieti | reverse complement strand
TGGAGGGCGGGCCCCGCAGGGTGAACCATGCTGCAGTGGCTGTTGGGCATCGGGTATACTCCTTCGGGGGTTACTGCTCTGGTGAAGACTATGAGACGCTGCGTCAGATAGATGTGCACATTTTCAATGCAGGTAAGCCAATGCTGAGGCTGTCCCTGAGTCCCCACATCAAGATGGGAAACGGGCTGCTGATGAGGTTTGGCTGTGGTCTCTGGGACCAAGGGGATTGGGGAGGAACATCTGGTTTGGGAAAGGTGGACAGCCTGGAGGGAAGTTCCCAGGGCTGAGCAGAGCTGTGCCCA
>NW_016851628.1:0-302 GCF_001698545.2 Rhinopithecus bieti | reverse complement strand
CACTAGTTATCCTCTTACCTGTGTCTAATATGTCATTAATAACTTGCACTTATTTTTAAATTATTTTTTGTTTCAGACCTGCCTTTTTTTTTTTTTGGCTATAGAGTCTCGCTCTGTAGCCCAGGCTGGAGTGCAGTGGTGCGATCTTGGCTCACTGCCACCTCCACCTCCCAGGTTCAAGCGATTCTTCTATCTCAGCCTTCTGAGTAGCTGGGACTACAGGCACCCACCACCATGCTCGGCTAAGTTTTATATATATTTTTTTTAGTAGAGACAAGGTTTCACCATCTTGGGCATGCTGG
>NW_016851627.1:0-303 GCF_001698545.2 Rhinopithecus bieti | reverse complement strand
GGCTGGCCGCGGTGGCTTATGCCTGTAATCCCAACACTTTGGGAGGCCGAGGTGAGCGGATCATGAGGTCAGGAGATCCAGACCATCCTGGCTAACACGGTGAAACCCCGTCTCTAACAAAAATACAAAAAATTAGCCGGGCGTGGTGGCGGGCGCCTGTAGTCCCAGCTACTTGGGAGGCTGAGGCAGGAGAATGGTGTGAACCCAGGAGGCCGAGCTTGCAGTGAGCCGAGATCGCGCCATTGCACTCCAGCCTGGGTGACAGAGTGAGACTCCGTCTCAAAAAAAATAAAATAAAAAAAA
>NW_016851626.1:0-298 GCF_001698545.2 Rhinopithecus bieti | reverse complement strand
GGCCAGGCACAGTGGCTCAAGCCTGTAATCCCATCACTTTAGAGGCCAAGGCAGGCGGATCAACAGAGGTCAGGAGTTTGAGACCAGCCTGGCCAACACCGAGAAACCCCGTCTCTACTAAAATACAAAATTAGCCAGGCATGGTGGCAGGCGCCTGTAATCCCAGCTACTCGGGAGGCTGAGGCAGAGAATCGCTTGAACCTGGGAGGTGGAGGTTGCAGTGAGCTGAGATTGTGCCATTGCACTCCAGCCTGGGGGACAAGAGCAAGACTTCATCTCACAAAAAAAAAAAAAAAAA
>NW_016851625.1:0-303 GCF_001698545.2 Rhinopithecus bieti | reverse complement strand
CTTTTTTTTCTTTTTTTTTTTTTTTTTTTGAGACGGAGTCTCGCTCTGTCGCCCAGGCGGGAGTTCAGTGGCCTGATCTCAGCTCACTGCAAGCTCCGCCTCCCGGGTTTACGCCATTCTCCTGCCTCAGCCTCCCGAGTAGCTGGGACTACAGGCGCCCGCCACCTCGCCCGGCTAGTTTTTTGTATTTTTTAGTAGAAACGGGGTTTCACCGTGTTAGCCAGGATGGTCTCGATCTCCTGACCTCGTGATCCGCCCATCTCGGCCTCCCAAAGTGCTGGGATTACAGGCCTGAGCCACCGC
>NW_016851624.1:0-1229 GCF_001698545.2 Rhinopithecus bieti | reverse complement strand
AAACCAATCAAAAATAATAACTAC
This sequence comes from Rhinopithecus bieti, assembly GCF_001698545.2. Classification (NCBI taxonomy): domain Eukaryota; kingdom Metazoa; phylum Chordata; class Mammalia; order Primates; family Cercopithecidae; genus Rhinopithecus; species Rhinopithecus bieti. Next base: position 1,205 of record NW_016851624.1, on the reverse strand, counting down.
AACAACCTTTCAAGAAATAGACAGTATAGCAAGGTATCCATAGAAACAACAAAAGTTAAAAGCAGAAGTGGGGAAGAGATGAAGTTAAAGTGTAGAGTTTTATGAGTTATTTATTTGCTTGTTTTATCGTTTGCTTGTTTGTCTTCACAATCAGTGTTAATTTGTCAGCCATTTAAAATAATGGGTTATAAGATGTTATTTTCAACCCTCTTGGTAACCTCAAATAAAAAAGTCTGCAACAGATACACACAAAATAAAAAGCAAGAAATTAAAACATACCACAAGAGAACACCACCTTCACAAAAAGAAAGACAGGAAGGAAAGAAGGAAGGAAGAGGAGACCACAAAACAACCAGAAAACAACAAAATGGCAAGATAATATTCTTACTAATCAATAATAACATTGAATGTAAATCAACTCAACTCTCCAATCAAAAGACATACATTGAATGGATTGAAAAATAAAAGACCCAACAATTTGTTGCCTACAAGTAACACACTACCTATAAAGGAACACATAGACCGAAAATAAATGGATGGAAAAAGGTATTCCTTACCAACGGACACCAAAACAGAGCAGGTGTAGCTATATTTATTTCAGGCAAAATACATTTAAATTAAAAAAAAAGTATAACAAGAGACAGCTAAGGCCATTATATTATGGTAAAGGGATCAGTTATCAAGAGGATGTAACAATGTCAAATATATATACTTCCAACCCTGGAGCATATATATATATATATAGCAAATATTATTAGAGCTAAAGAGAAATATAAGACCCAATGCAATAAAAACAGAGGACTTCAACACTCCACTTTCAGCACTGAACAGATTACCCACAGAGAAAATCAACAAAGAAACATCACTTATTCTACACTATAAACGAAATGTATCTAACTGATATTTATAGAACATTTTATCCAACGGTTGTCAAATATACATTTCTTTCCTCATTACATGGATCATTCTACAGGATAGACCATATGTTAGTTCACAAAAGAAGTCCTAAATAATTGAAAAAATTTGAAATTATATCCATTTCTTCTCTGATGATAATGGAAAAAAAAATGAATTCAATAACAAGAGGAATTTTGGAAGCCATACAAATACATGGAAATTAAGCATTATGTTCCTGAATGACCAATAAGCCAATGAAGAAATTAAGGTGGAAATTTTAAAAGAAATAAAAATGGAATCACAGCCTA
>NW_016851623.1:0-1166 GCF_001698545.2 Rhinopithecus bieti | reverse complement strand
CCTAATCTTCCTCCCCTTCTGCCCCCCTTCCTCCTCCTGAGCTTCTCTTCCTCCTCTCTCTCCTCCTTTGCTCTTCCTCCTCCTCTTCTTATTCCTCCCCCTCTTCACCTTCTTCCTCTTCCTCCCCTTCCTCCTTCTCCTCCCTCTTCATCCTCTTCTTTGTCCTCTCCTTTCTCTAAAAAACCTTTTAACTTGCCTGGCCAACATGGTGAAAACCTGTCTTTACTGAAACTACAAAAATACAAAAATTAGCTGGGCATGGTGGCGGGTGCCTGTAATCCCAGCTACTCGGGAGGCTGAGGCAGGAGAATCGCTTGAACCCGGGAGGCGGAGTTTGGGGTAAGCCAGGATCACTCCACCGCACTCTAACTTGGGTGACAGAGAGAGACTCTGTCTCGAAACAATAAATATAAATAAATAATCTTTTAAAATGTAAAAAGCATTCTTATCACTCTAACTCTAACTGCCATGGTTTTCACACTCCTGAACTACAGTATGATTCCATTAGCACGTAGTATATTTTATGTATGCTTACATGCATATTTACAAGGCCGAGAAAATAAACAGCAAAATAAAAATATAATTACTTCCAGACTGAGTATGAAGTAAAAACTGGTCTTTTAAATTAAAAGCCTTAACACCTTTTATTCTCTTGGATCCAATAATTCTACATCCAATCCTTTTATCTTTTTCGTTCCTGTCTGAGGATTTCATATGACGTGGTCAGGTTAGTGTATAAGGCTGTCGTACCACCTTTCTGTAGAACAGTGAAATCCTGACAACCTTATTCTCTCTTCCCAGAGGGACACCGTGACTTAATAAAAAAATTCTTGGCCAGGTACAGTGGCTCACGCCTGTAATCCCAGCACTTTGGGAGGCCGAGGTGGGTGGATCACGAAGTCAGGAGTTCAAGACCAGCCTGACGAACGTAGTGAAACCCCGTCTCTACCAAAAATACAAAAAATTAGCCAGTCGTGGTGGCAGGCACCTGTAATGCCAGCTACTCGGGAAGCTGAGGCAGGAGAATTGCCTGAATCCGGGAGGTGGAGGTTGCAATGAGCCAAGATCGTGCCATCGTGCACTCCAGCCCGGGCGACAGTGTGAGACTCCATCTCAAAAACAAGCAAACAAACAAACAAACAAACAAATATATATATATATATATA
>NW_016851622.1:0-1163 GCF_001698545.2 Rhinopithecus bieti | reverse complement strand
TGTGCGTGTGTGTGCATTTGCACATGTGTGAGTGTGCATGTGCTTCTGTGTGTGTTTGCACAAACAAGTGCATGCAGATGAGTGTGCACACCTGTGTGTGCGTATATGTTGGAATGTTCACGTGGGTGCATACGAGTGTGAGTGTAGCACTGTCCATGCCGGTCCCAGAGGTAGTGGGGTCCAGCCTTCTGTCTGCACAGTGAAGGGGGCTGCATCCTGGAACTCTGGGGATGTGAGGTCCCCCGGTTCACTGAGTCCCTGAGATCGGAGTTCCAGGCCAGGCAGAGTTCCTGTCGAGGGACACCTGCCATGTCTTGCCTCTCCCAGCCAGGGCAGCAAGAAGCCTTCCTTTCTGTTGCAGAAAAAGACTCATTCTACAGAACATCTCCCAGAATATTCCCCTCCCCCACGAGCCTGTCAGTAGCATGTGGAAGGGCCTGGTTGCTGCTGCTGGCAGAAGGATGCGTGTCAACCTGAGGTTCGCCTCGTAAATGGCTCCAGTCTATCCAGGTCTCTGGTCTCCACGACCTCCATCCTCACTTAGCCACGATCCCCTGGGTGGGGCTGCTCCGTTCACCCGCCATGGGCTCCTGGCAATCTGCAGCCCTTGCCAGGGAGATCTGTTTTAAAATGCAGACCCATTCAAGAGTCTGCCCTGCCTGGAACACCAGCCAAGTGGAGGCGGCCTCCTCTACTCCTGGGATGAAGGCCACTGCCTCTGATTCCCACAGGCTCTGCACGATCTGCTTGACTGGCTTGACCAGCTTGGTGCCCTCTCCTGCCTGATCCAGAACTGCAAGGCCTTGTCCCCACTGCCCACTGGGGCTGACCAGGGCCGGGTGCTGCCATGCACAGAATTGCTCCCTCCCCGCCGCCCACCGGGGCCAGGTGCTGCCATGCATGGAACTGCTCCCTCAGCCTGGAGTGTCCTCGATGTCCTCAGGCCGGCCGCTGTTCGTTCTCTGACCACTGGGTGAGGTCAGCACCCTCTGTCAGGTTTTCTCGTGCCCTTTTTTGCAGCCTGTCCACAATCATAACTGAACCATCAGTGGTGAACATCTGTTGCCCCAGGATCCTGGAAGCTCTGATGTATGGAGCCTGCAGTGTCTGCTTTTTCTGCGTGCGTGTCTCCTGGCTGTCCTGGCCTGGCCATGCAAGCGGGA
>NW_016851621.1:0-1163 GCF_001698545.2 Rhinopithecus bieti | reverse complement strand
TAGAGTTTTGCTCTTTCACCCAGGCTGGAGTACAGTGGCACAATCTTGGCTCACCGTAACCTCCACCTTCTGGTTTCAAGCGATTCTCCTGCCTCAGCTTCCGGGGTAGCTAGGATTACAAGCACCCGCCACCAAGTCCGGCTAATTTTTGTATGTTTAGTAGAGATGGGGCTTTACCATGTTGGCTAGGCTGGTCTCAAACTTCTGACCTTGTGATCAGCTGGCCTTGGCCTCCCAAAGTGCTGAGATTACAGGCATGAGCCATCGCGCTTGGCCAGCTCTACCATTTTCTTGGCACTTGGCCTCGTGTTGTCTACAGCTCCTACTTTCTTTACACAAATCTTTTCAAGCAGCTGACCCACTTTGTGAGGGTGATTTCAGCAAGAAGGGGTCATAGCCATAAGGAGGCTTTCCCAGGAGGCACCAGAGAACTGCAGGGCACCCCATGGTGGGGACACAGTCAAACCATATCAGATGAGAATTATTAGCTTTGACATACAACTGAGACCTAGAGAAGTTAGCATCATATAGAATGCTGGTGCTTGCTCTGGTGGTACTCCTTGGTTCCCCTGTCCCTCTGGCTGCTTCCTGCCCCTTGAAGGATCCTTGACTGTGTGTCCTGGAGGCTGGGTGAAGGAGCCTGTGCCATTCTGTCAGTGGAACAATAGATAAGTTGAATTATTACTCTTTTAAAGTTAAAACAAAATGAATAGACATTGTAATTTTTTTCTCCCATCGTCTCAATGGATGCTTGAAGCAAACACATCCCACTGGAGAGCACTAGGTCATAAAATAAGCTTAGCTTCTTTGCTGAGCTTTAGGCTCTTTAACTGGGAAAGATAGGCATCAGAATGTTGGGAGGGTTAAGTGAGATAGTGTAGGAAAAAGTATCTGGCACATGAACAGTGGTTACTGTAATCTCAGTTCCTATAGCAAAGCTTTTTTGTTTGTTTTTGAGTCAGGGTCTCACTCTGTCACCCAGGCTGGAGTGCAGTGGTGCAGTCATGGCTCACTGCAGCCTCAGACTCCTGGGCTCAAGCCATCCTTCTGCCTTACCCTTCCCAGTTGCTGGGACTACAGGTGCGTGTCACCACGCCTGGCTAATTTTAAAATTTCTTGGCCGGGCACGGTGGCTCACGCCTGTAATCCCAGCACTTTGGGAG
>NW_016851620.1:0-1161 GCF_001698545.2 Rhinopithecus bieti | reverse complement strand
GACAGAGTCTTGCTCTGTCACCCAGGCTGAAGTGCAGTGGCACAATCTTGGCTCAATGCAAGCTCCGCCTTCTGTGTTCACCCCATTCTCCTGCCTCAGCCTCCCAAGTAGCTGGGACTACAGGCACCCACCACCACCCCTGGCTAATTTTTTGCATTTTAGTAGAGACGGGGTTTCACCGTGTTAGCCAGGATGGTCTTGATCTCCTGGCCTCGTGATCTGCCCACCTCGGCTTCCCAAAGTGTTAGGATTACAGGCGTGAGCCACCGCACCCGGCCAAGGTTTAAAAAAAAAAAAATTAAGTGGAGACACGTTTAGTTGTAACTGGGACACAGCCTGCCACCTACTCTCCAAATGCCTCCTTTGTCCCAATAACCCCAACCCTCTCCCCAAAGTCCTGGCAATACTCCTGGGAGAGGAAGGGATGGACACCACAACAACGGAGCGAAGGCCCTGCTTATTCCGTCCTGGTTGAGGCCGAATGCCGGCCCCCTTCCCCTTTGCCACCAAGAGGATTCTAAGATCACCAAGATCCCCACTCCCTGGAGAGCATGTCTCGTAGAATCCCCTCCCCCGAGTGTGGGCAGGGCCTGTGGATGTGACGAGATACCACTCCCCTGATTAGGTTACTTTGCAGGAAAGAAGGGATTTTGAAGAGGTGAATAAGGTCCTAAATTAGTTGACCTTGAGTTTGTTGAAAGGGCGATTATCCTAGGTGGGCCTGGCCTAATCAAGTGACCCTTTAAAAGGGATTGGGCCCTTCCTGAAGTGAGAGCCTGGAAGTGTGAGGGGCCTATGGAGGAGGCCATGTGGCCTAAGAGTGGCCTCAAAGAGCTGAGAGTTGCCCCTTCTTGACAGCTAACAAGATAACAGAAACAGTTTGTCAGCCACAAGGAACTGAATTCTGAATGAGCTTGAAATGAGCTTAGAAGTGGATTCATCACCACACAAACCTTCAGATGAGAATGCAGCCCTGGTTCACATCTCTGAGGTCAGAAGTTTGGACATAGCGTGGCTGGGTCCTCTGTGCAGGGTCTTAGAGTGACACCCATTTATTAGCTCGTGGTTCCATAGGTCAGAAGTTTGGACGTAGTATGGCTGACGAGTGACACCCATTTATTAGCTCGTGGTTCCATAGGTCAGAAGTTTGGACGTAGGTCA
>NW_016851619.1:0-652 GCF_001698545.2 Rhinopithecus bieti | reverse complement strand
AGCCCGGCGGCCGCAATGCGGCGACGCCGCCCGGCCGCTGCTGCCGCCATCTTCCCCGGCTGCCCGCCTGCCCCGCCCGGCAGGCCCGCGCCGGCCCCAGCGCTCCGGCAACTTACCTTGGCGCCGATTTGGTTGCCGCACTGCCCGGCCTGCAGGTGCACGATTTCCCTCATGATGGCGGCGGCGGCTGGGACGCGAACGGAAGTAGAGAAACAGAAGCGAAGGAGCGGGCGCGCAAAGTGCTACAACCGACGCTCCGCTAACGTTTATATATCCTCCGCGCCCGCCTCCGCCAGCCTCGGATTGGGCTGCCAGAACGAGGCCGGCAAGCTCCCTCGTTTGATTGGTCTCGCCCTCGTTAATCGAGCCGCCTAAGGTCCGCCTTTTTAAGCCAGTTTGATCTTTATTGGTCAGCCGCAGCCTCCTATCTCCCTATCACAATCCACCCCCGGCGCTGCAGTGCTCCGTCCATTGGGTGTTTCAAATGATTGATTTGCCCTCTCATTGGCTGGCTGCCGGGAGCACGCCGCCAGGCTGGCGCTATTGGCTGCGCTGGGTCAGCGTCCTGGTAACCGCCGCAGTGCCGCGGGAGGCGCGCGAACGGGGTGGGGCGCAGGCGCGGGCTTCCGGTCGGGGGGCGGGCAGCTGCGCG
>NW_016851618.1:0-629 GCF_001698545.2 Rhinopithecus bieti | reverse complement strand
GAGATGGAGTCTTGCTCTGTCACCCAGGCTGGAGTGCAGTGGCGTGATCTTGGCTCACTGCAACCTCTGCCTCCTGGATTCAGCAAATTCTCCTGTCTCAGCTTCCTGAGTAGCTGGGATTACATACACCCGCCACCATGCCCTGCTAATTTTGTGTTTTAGTAAGGATGGAGTTTCACCATGTTGCTCAGGCTGGTCTTGAACTCCTGACCTCAGGCGATCCACCTGCCTTGGCCTCCCAAAGTGGTGGGATTACAGGTGTGAGCCACCAGGCCCAGCCAAGCTTTAAATTAAAAAAAAAAAAATTATTTTTATTTTTTTGTAGACAGGGTCTCACTCCATCATCCAGGCTGGAGTGCAGTGGTGCAGTTATGGCTCACTGCAGCCTTGACCTCCCAGACTCCAGCAATCCTCACACCTTAGCCTCCTGAGTGGCTGGGACCACAGGTGCGTGCCACTATATCCAGTTAATATTTTGGTATTTTTTTTGTAGAGAAGGGGTTTCACCATGTTGCCCAGGCTGGTCTTGAACTCCTGAGCTCAAGCGATCTGCCCATCTCAGTCTCCAAGTGCTGAGATTACAGGCATGAGAAATGCCTGCAGGCTCATTTTCTTTTTTTCTTTTTTTT
>NW_016851617.1:0-652 GCF_001698545.2 Rhinopithecus bieti | reverse complement strand
TATTCCATGAACCTCTATGCAAGTCTCTTCATGGTTCCAACTACAGTAACCAGATCAACCTATCAACTTACCTTCTAGGTATGCAAGCTGGGAAATACCTGTATCAGGGTTAGTTATTTTCTCTGAATTTTTTTTTTTTTTTTTTTTTTTTTTTTTTTTGAGAGGGAGTCTCGCTGTCACTCAGGCTGGAGTGCAGTGGCGCAATCTCCTCTCACTGCAAGCTCCACCTCCGGGGTTCACGCCATTCTCCTGCCTCAGCCTCCCGAGTAGCTGGGACTACAGACAACCGCCACCACGCCCGGTTAATTTTTGGTATTTTTAGCAGAGACAGGGTTTCACCATGTTAGCCAGGATGGTCTCGATCTGCTGACCTTGTGATCCTCCCACCTCAGCTTCCCAAAGTGCTGGAATTACAGACATGAGCCATCGCGCCTGGCCTGTTTCTCTGATTTTTAAACTCTTCTTTTGGAACCTTTACTTTCCAAGGACTGCATTGAGTAATGTTTAATTCCTGCAATAAATTTCCTCTTCCATGATACTTTAAGTAGTTCTACTTCCCTAATAAAAACACAATTAATATTATAGGGAAAGTATTGTTGTTGTTGTTGTTGCTGTTGGTAGGTTTCTATTATACACAGCCACTTTTTTTTTT
>NW_016851616.1:0-2604 GCF_001698545.2 Rhinopithecus bieti | reverse complement strand
CTCTTGTCTGGCTTCTTTGGCCAGGACTTCCAGTACTGTGTTGAAGAGGAGTGGCAAGAGTGGGCATCCTTGTCTTGTTCCAGTTCTCAGAGGGAAGGTTTTCAACTTTTCCCCATTCAGTATTATGTTGGCTGTGGGTTTGTCATAGACTTTCATTAAGGTAAGTCCCTTGTATGATGATTTTGCTGAGAGTTTTATCATAAAGCGATGCTGGATTTTGTCAAATGCTTTTCTGCATCTATTGAGATGATCATGTGATTTTGTTTTAATTCTGTTTATGTGGTATATCACATTTACTGACTTGTGTATGTTAAACCATCCCTGCATCCCTGGTATGAAACCCACTTGATCATGGTGGATTATATTTTGATGTATTGTTGGATTTGGTTAGCTAGTATTTTGTTAAGGATTTTAGCATCTATGTGCATCAAGGATATTGGTCTGTAGTTTTGTTTTTTGGTTACGTCCTGAACTGGTTTTGGTATTAGGGTGATGCTGGCTTCATAGAATGAATTAGGGAGGGTTCCTTCTGTCTCTGTCTTGTGAAATAGTATCAAAAGGATTGGTACCAATTCTTCTTTGGATCTCTGGTAGGATTCTGCCATGAATCTGTCTGGTCCTGGACTTTTTTTGTTGGTAATTTTAAATTACTATTTTAATATCACTGCTTGTTATTGGTCTGTTCAGGGTAGCTAATTCTTCCTGATTTAAGCTAGGAGGGTTGTATTTTCCAGGAATGTATCCATCTCTTCTAGGTTTTCTAGTTTATGTGAGTAAAGGTGTTCATAGTGGCCTTGAATGATCTTTTGTATTTCAGTGGTGTCAGTTGTAATATCTCCTATTTTGTTTCTTAGTGAAGTTATGTGGATTTTCTCTCTTTTCTTGGTTAATCTTGCTATTGGTCTATGAATTTTATTTATCTTTTCAAAGAGCTAGCTTTTTGTTTCATGTATCTCTGTGTGTGTGTGTGTGTGTGTGTGTGTGTGTGTGTGTGTGTGTGTTTTGGTTCCAATTTTATTTAGTTCTGCTCTGATCTTGGTTATTTCCTTTCTTCTGGGTTTGGGTTTGGTTTGTTCTTTGTTTCTCTAGTTCCTTGAGGTGTGATCTTAGAATGTCAGTTTGTGCTATTTCAGTATTTTCATGTTTAGGGCTATAAACTTTCCCCTTAGCACTGCCTTTGCTGTATCCCAGAGGTTTTGATAGGTTGTGGCATTATTGCCATTCAGCTCAAAGAATTTTAAATTTCCTTTTGGTTTCATTTTGACCCAATGCTCATTCAGGAGCAGGTTATTTAATTTCCATATATTTGCATGGTTTTAAAGGTTCCTTTTGGAGTTGATTTCCAGTTTTATTCCACTGTGGTTTAAGAGAGCACTTGATATAATTTCAATTTTCTTGAATTTATTCATGCTCATTTTATGGTCTATCATATGGTCTATCTTGGAGAAAGTGCTATGCACTGTTGAATAGAATGTGTATTCTTGGTTGTTGGATGAAATGTTCTGTATATTTCTGTTAAGTCCATTTGCTCCAACGTACAGTTCAAATCCATCGTTTCTTTGTTGACTTGCTGTCTTGATGACCTGTCTAGTGCTGTCAGTGGAGTATTGAAGTCCCCTACTATTATTGTGTTGCTGTCTATCTGATTTCTTAGGTCTATTAGTAATTGTTTTATAAATTTAGGAGCTCTAGTGTTACATGCATATATGTTTAGGATTGTGATATTTTCCTATTGGACAAGGACTTTTAGCATTATATAATGTCCCTCTTTGTCTCTTTTAACTGCTGTTGCTTTAGTTTGTTTTGTCTGATGTAAGAATAGCTATGTCTGCTCACTTTTGGTATCCATTTGCATGAGATGCCTTTTCTACCCCTTTAAGTTTATGTGAGTCCTTATGTGTTAGGTGAGTCTCCTGAAGGTAGCAGATAGTTGGTTGGTGAGTTCTTATCCACTCTGCGGTTCTGTATCTTTTAAGTGGAGCATTTAGGTCATTTACATTCAATGTTAGTATTGGAATGTGAGGTACTTACTGTTGCATTCATCGTGCTCTTATTGCCTGTGTACTTTGTTTTTTTTGTTTGTTTGTTTTGGCTTTTAACTTGTATTTTGTTTTATAGGTCCTGTGTGATTTATGCTTTAAAGAGATTCTGTTTTGATGTGTTTCCAGGATTTGTTGCAAGATTTAGAGCTCCTTTTATCAGTTCTTGTAGTGGTAGTTTGGTAATGGCAAATTCTCTCAGCATTTGTCTGTCTGAAAATGACTGTATCTTTACTTCACATATAATGTTTAGTTTCGCTGGATGCAAAATTCTTGGCTGATTAATTTTGTTTGAGGAGGCTGAAGATAGGGCCCCAATCCCTTCTAGCTTGTAGGGTTTCTGCTGAGAAATATGCTGTTAATCTGATAGGTTTTCCTTTATAGGTTACCTGGTGCTTCTGTCTCACAGCTCTTGAGATTCTTTCTTTCGTCTTAACTTTGGATAACCTGAGGACAATGTGCCTAGGTGAAGATCTTTTGTGATGAATTTCCCACGTGTTCTTTGTGCTTCTTGTATTTACATGTCTAGGTCTCTAGTGAGGCCAGGGAAGCATTCCTTGACTAT
>NW_016851615.1:0-1552 GCF_001698545.2 Rhinopithecus bieti | reverse complement strand
CGTCCAGCTCCTTTGTTTCTGTGTGTTACTGTTCATCGAGTTCTTTAAAGAGGGTAATGAAAGGTAGAAATGTCAGGCCAGGCGCAGTGGCTCATGCCTGTAATCCCAGCACTTTGGGAGGCGGAGGCAGGCAGATGGATCACTTGAGGTCAGGAGTTCAAGACCAGTATGGCCAACATGATGAAACCCTGTCTCTACTAAAAATATAAAAAATTAACCAGGCGTGTGGTACATGCCTGTAATTCTAGCTACTTGGAAGACTGAGGTAGGAGAATTGCTTGAACCCAGGAGGTGGAAGTTACTGTGAGCCGAGATCTCGCCACTGCACTCCAGCCTGGGCGACAGAACAAGACTCTGTCTCAAAAAAAAAGAGAAAAGAAAAGAAAAATAGAAATATCATTTCTCTGTGGGTGGCACCAAAAAGGGTCTCTGCAGAATTCTTGCCATGAATTTTTTCAAGCTACAGAGAAGGTACACGCATAGTTACACCTAGAAGGGAAGAGAAACAAAATCTGTGTTTGTCAAAGAACTAAATTGCTTATTGCTTTTAGGTCCATGTGGGCACACACACACGCATTCTGTCTTCCATACACACACTTGGTCACACACATGATGTACTCCGAGGGATACTGTAAAATGGTGATGTAAAATGTTCATGTAAAGTATTTCAGAAATATTACTAGCCATAGTTTACTGAACCCATAAGACATGCCACCCCTGAGTGCAGGGGTTTACCTGTATTATCTCTTTTAATCGTCACAGCAACCTCTGAGCTGCCTGCACCGTCCTTTCCCAGCGTTCCAGCCACTTGTCCCATCGCTGCCCCCCTTGCTCCCTTCCAGCCACCCTGGCCTTTTTACTGTTCCTCGAAACCAAGAAGCAGCTGCCACCTCAGGGCTTTTGCCATTTCCTCTGCCAGGCATCCATGTGGCTTATCAGACCACACCATTCAGGTCCCTGTTCAGATATCCCCAAACACAGTCCTTCCCTGACCTGCATCTACAGTAATAGCCCCTCCCTCCACCATCCCTCAGCCAGACTCTCCCTCCTGCCACCTGGCCTACTCAGGATATGTGTTTGTGTGTTTATTTGCTGTCTCCCTCAGCTTTGACAGCAGTGGCATCTCAAATACTATCACATCCGTGCCTAGCACACTGCCTGGCACATGGTAAGCTGACAGATACTTGTTTAAAGAATGAATTCATTTTGCAGAAGACGTAACTGGGGCTTACAGTGATTAATTTTCCCAAAGACTCGAAGCTTGAAAGTATAACAGAGCCAGGAGCTTTCTGTGTCCAGAACTCATTCACCTAATCACTCATTTCTCACTTTCCTTTTATCACAATGGCGACCATAGAAGTCTAGCTGAGGTACTTTAGAAAATGAAGAAGGAAGGTTACCGGTTATTACAGCCATAAACCAGTACTTGTAGCCATATAGGGGATTTTACTGTTGCTCTGGCAATAATCAGCGTAAGTTATAAAGAAGAGGAAGGTGCGGCCGGGCGCGGTGGCTCAAGCCTGTAATCCCAGCCCTTTGGGAGGCCGAGACG
>NW_016851614.1:0-1800 GCF_001698545.2 Rhinopithecus bieti | reverse complement strand
TTTTTGAGACAGAGTCTCACTCTGTCACTGAGGCTGGAGTGCAGTGGCACGGTGTCGGCTCACTGCAACCTCCGTCTCCTGGGCTCGAGCAATTCTCCTGCCTTAGCCCCCTGAGTAGCTAGGATTACAGGTGCCCACCACCACACCTGGTTAGTTTTTATATTTTTAGCAGTGATGGGGTTTCATCATGTTGGGCAGGCTGGTCTCGAACTCCTGACCTCAGGTGATCCATCTGCCTCAGCCTCCCAAAGTGCTGAGATTACAGGCGTGAGCCACCATGCCTGGCCCAGCCCTTTCTTTTTTGGGGGGAGAGTAAATTGTAAAATCCTTTTTGTCTAGTAATTTAGCAACAAACATCAAAAGAGTTAAAATTGCTAACAGTCCTTGACTCAGAGTACTTTTTGTTTAATGAATTTATTTTAAGGAAATTGCTATATATGCATAAAATGTTTGAGAATGTTCAAAAGAAAAGAATTATTTTAAACTGAACAAATATAAAAATACATCAAAGTTGGTAGGATGCTGCCAAAGCAGGACTGAGAGGAAAACTGAAGGACAGGGGACAATTGTCTATTCATTCTGAGGCCAGAACTACCCTGATACCAAAATGAGACTAAGAGATTCCAAGAAAGCTACCACTATCTCTCAGGAACACAGATTCAATGATCCTCTTACAATTACAGCCTAGAGAGTCCAACAATATGTAAGAAGGATAGTACAGCATGGTCAAGTAGGGTTTATCTCAGTAATGCAGTGTTGGTCTGACATTTCAAAAAACAGACTATGTCATTTACCTTATCTGTACTAAAATATGAAAACTATATGCTATCTATAGATAAACATTTGATAAAATTCAACATCCTTTCTTGATGAAAACTGTTATCAAAGTAATACGAAATTTTCTTCCCCTAAAAAAGGACATTTATGACATCCCATGGTTAAACAGGAGAATATTTTGCAAGCAAACTGTGATAAGTCAAAGATACATATTGTAATTCCCAGATCAAATACTAAAACAGCAAAAGAGGATAAAATAGTCTTTTAGCAAATAGTTCTAGAAAATGGCATAATATGGAAAATAATGAATCTCTAGTCTTATCTCACTCCATAAACCAGATGTGGGCAAACTATGGCCTCTGGGCCAAATTTGGCCTCTGTCTGTTTTCATACAGCTCAGAAACTAACAATAATTTTACATTTTAAATGATTAAAAAAAGCAAAATTAAAGAAGTAAAAAAGTTAAAAAATAAAATTGTTACATATAAAATATAAGATACTCAAATTTCAGTAAACATAAATGAAGTTCTGTTGGATCATGGCCACAGTCATTCATGTATATATTGTCAATGGTTGCTCTTGCACTACAATGGCAGAGTTGAGTAGTCGACACAAATACTGCATGATGCACAAAACTAAAAGATTTATCATCTCACCCTTTACAGGAAAACTGCTGACCCTTCCCATAAACAAAATTAGTAAGAGACACAAAAAAATCCCAGATAATCGAAAACTAGAACCCGAAAGCTTCTGGAAGAAAACATAGCAAGTCCTCTTCATGATCATGGGATAGGCCAAGATTTCTTAAGGACAAAAGAATGTTCTAACCATAAAAAAAGCAAATTGTTCTTCATGCAAATCCCAAAAGTTCTTCAAAATATATTAAGAAAAAATAAACGTAATCTGAGAAAGGGCTGGATTCATATTATAAAGAATTCCTACACATCAATCATAAAGAAGACAATTCACTAAAACAAAAAATTGACTAGAGTATTAAAAAAATAAAAGATACATAAGTAGGCA
>NW_016851613.1:0-363 GCF_001698545.2 Rhinopithecus bieti | reverse complement strand
GAAAGAAAGAAAGGAAGAAAGGAAGAAAGGAAGAAAGGAAGAAAGGAAGAAAGAGAAAGAAAGAAAGAAAAGAAAGAAAGAAAGGGAAAGAAAGAAAGAGGAAGGAAGGAAGGAAGAGAAAGAAAGAAAATAAAAGAAAAAAGAAAGAAAAGAAAAAGAAAGAGGAAGGAAGGAAGAAAGGAAGGAAGGAAGAGAAAGAAAGAAAGGAAGAAAGAGAAAGAAAGAAAGAAAAGAAAGAAAGAAAGGGAAAGAAAGAAAGAGGAAGGAAGGAAGGAAGAGAAAGAAAGAAAAGAAAAAAGAAAGAGAAAGAAAGAGAGAGAGAGAAAGAAAGAAAAAGAAAGAAAGAAAGAAAGGAAGGAAGGA
>NW_016851612.1:0-2171 GCF_001698545.2 Rhinopithecus bieti | reverse complement strand
AGCCTGGTTAATTTGAATTCCACATAAATCACATTGAGAGTGGAATAGCAGGATGGATTTACAAAACACCACACTGGAACAAGAGATCATTTTGAGGGCCACTGAAATAATTCAAGCTAGAGTTGATAATGACTAGAACAGTAGTGTTTGAAGATGAAAGGGTAGATTCCAGAAATATTTGGGCAATAATATTGATAGAACTTGGTGATTAGTAAAGAATAAGAGAAACAGAATAGTTCTATTGGTTATCCTAGTAAATTACCCAAAACTTAGCAGCTATGAAACAACAATAAACATTTATTATCCTGTACAGTTTCTGTAGGTCTGGATTCTAGAGCAGCTTACCTGGGTGGCTCTGGCCTGAATCTTCTCATATGGTCACAATCATGATGTCAGCTAGTGCCATATATCAGCTGGCTTGACTGGAGTTGGAGGATCTGCTTCCAAAATAACTAATTCACATAGCTGTTAGCAAGAGCTTCAGTTCCTTGCTGGTTATGGCAGGAGAACTAATTTCCTTGCCAACGAATAGCTCCATAGTGTTGCTTGAGTGTTCTTATGAAATGGCAACTGGCTTTGCCTACAACCCATGATTCAAGAAGGAAAAAGCATAAGCTGGAATCCGTTTTACAGTCTAGCCTTGAAGTCATTTGTGCAATATCTTACTGGTTATACAGGTGGGAGGTGGCTACACACAGCATGAATAACATGAGGCAAGACTCTTTGCAGACACAATGGTCAGTAATGAATCACACATTTTTGTCTTGGGTGTTTAGGTGGATTATGGTGACATCAACAAGATAATCAACAGAACGGGGCAGGGGTATTGTGGTTGGTTGTTTGGTTTAGTGTCTCTGTGTGTGTGTTTCTGGAAAGTATAAGGTAATAAGTTAGATTTTTGAAATTATCCAACAAATGCCTAGTTATATGCTTAGGAAATGTAAGAATACATTTAGTGATGGAAAAATTAATTCAGGTACCATCAGCATTTAAATGGAACATAAGATCTTAAGGTTAGCTGAATACATCCAAGTAGAGCATAAAAATAAGATGTGAGAAAACAACATTGTTTCAAAAAATTGAGCATGAAAAGAATTAAGCCAAATGATTAGGGGTAGAAACAAAAAAGAACACTGTAGAAATAAATGAAATACAAAAGTTATGAAAAAGAGTTGTCAGCGGTATCAAAGAAAGCAGAAGTATCCAGTGAACCAAAATATACCCATTGGATTTGGCAATACATATGCTATTAATAATATCGTCAGAGCAATTTCAAATTTGGGAATGTGGGAACAGAAAACAGATAATAGAGGGTTAGGTACAGGTAAATCAAATAAAACTGTGCATAATTATGTATCAGTTATGTTCCAGTCTGGAATCAGAGATCCTTCAGAATACTTAAGACAGAAGAAATTTAATATTGGAAATTGATTATATAGGCGAAGGAATTGCTAAAAAATCAAACAGGAAACGATGAGGGAAATCAGAGATTAGCCATCTTGAAAGTTACTACAACACCTTTGTTGAGGAGATAAAGAGGTTGGGGTTACCAAAGCCCAGTAACCAGGATCTCCTGGAGGAATTTTGAAACATTTTTTGTAGGAACTGCAGCCATAAAGAAGCAGCTAGTGTTGAACATGCCTCATTGGCAGATTGTGAAAAATACCGTTTCTTCTCCCTTCGTTCTTCTTTCTTCTGATAGTGTCTCCAACTGGCAAACTATAGTTAAAATCAGCTGACTCAAGAATCTGGGAGAAGTATTTCTCCTGGGGTTAGCCCCCACGTGATACAAAATGGGAATGGGAGAGAAATATATATGAGAACAAACAGAGGAGCAACTGACAAAACTATTTTTAGCTAGCCAACCTTGTAAAGACAGACCAAATTGGAAGTCCCATGTGAGAAACTTAGTAGAACTTTAATGCATAATGAAAAATAAATTTCACTGAAAATATTTCAAAGACCAAGGCCTATGCTCTAAGTAAAATACCTATAAACTGAAGAGCTTTTATCTCAGCACATTCAATGTAGAAAGATTTAGCCTGACTTGAAATAATTGGGCTTGATATTATCTCTCATAATAATGGAAAGCATTAAGAATTCCCTGCACAGAATACACTCATGAAAGATTTAGAACTCATTTTATTTCTAATTAAATATTGCCTTTCTTT
>NW_016851611.1:0-1548 GCF_001698545.2 Rhinopithecus bieti | reverse complement strand
GTCGTCCAGGCTGGAGTGCAGTGGCGCAATCTCTGCTCACTGCAACCACCACCTCCCAGGTTCAAGCGATTCTCCAACCTCAGCCTCCAGAGTAGCTGGGACTACAGGGGCCTGCCACCATGCCTGACTAATTTTTGTATTTTTAGTAGAAACAGCGTTTCACCATGTTGGCCAGGCTGGTCTCGAACTCCTGACTTCAAGTGATCCTCCCACCTCGGCCTCCCAAAGTGCTGGGATTACAGGCATGAGCCACCATGCCCGGCTCCTTTGGCTTTTGAGAGTAAACAAACTTGTTATTCTTCTTCTCAGTCTGTCTTAAATATTTCTGACTCTACCCACTTAAATGTAAGTATTCTCCAGGGCTGCATTGTCCAATAGAAGCATGTGAGCCACATACGCAATTTTAAATTTTCTAGCAGTCACATTAAAACTTAAAGAGAAACAAGGAAACTTAATTTTAAGAAGATTTTGTTTAACCGAATATACCAAAATACTATAACTTCAAACTATTAGCAAGATGTTTCATATTCTTTCCTTTCTCTTTTCTTTCTTTTTTTTTTTTTCACTAAGTCGCTAAAATCTGGCGTGCATTTTATTTTACACTTAAAGCATTGCAGTTTGGACCAGCCACATCAACAAGCTCCATACCCACTTCTGGCTAGTGGCCACCATATTGAACAGTACAGCTATAGGGTTGTGGCCTAGGATCATATCAGCAGGACTGCACTCCTTCTGGAGTCCTTGGGGAAAATTCATTTATTTGTCTTCTCAACAGGAGGCACTGGCTCTCTCTCCCTCGCCTCTCCCCTCCTCACATCACTGCTTCCTTCATTATATCTGCTTCTCTGATTCTCCTACCTCTTTCTTTCCCTTATAAGGACCTCTGTGATTATATTGTGGCCACCTGCATAATCCAGGATACTCTCCCTATCTCACGATCCACCATCACACCTGCAGAGTCCTTTTTACCATGTAGGGTAACATATTCACAGGTTCTGAGGATCCCGACATGGACATCTTTGGGGAAAGAAGGAATTATTCTATCTATCACAATGATTAGTGGCATAAATTTACAAATTGCAAACAACATTTTTGGTGTCATAACTTTATAAAACACAATAAATACTAATACTTTATTAATGTGATGATTGATCATAAGATTTTTTTCTGGCTCACCTTTTTACCAATTTATTTATTAGGTCATCAAAATTTATACTTTTAGCAACTTCATTTTCAATCAGTATAATTGGAAGTACCATCAGTCTTTGTTGGCAATGCATGAAGACAAATAATTTTTGATAATTTCAAATTTGGAGAAGGACCTTCCTGCTTATACCACTGTTAATGGAGCTGATAAGAGGATTTTTATGTCCTGTGTAAACACTGTGATAAATGTATAAATTTTAAAACATCTAGAGTTGATGATTCTCATGGAACATTTTTTCTCAAAAGGTTTAATTCTTCATACAGCTCAGTTATATGTAAGTCAGAATTTAATTTTAAATGTACATTTATACAATACCATTTTAATGTTTCCTCTGACATTTC
>NW_016851610.1:0-530 GCF_001698545.2 Rhinopithecus bieti | reverse complement strand
GGTGTTCACCACCAGGTCCTGAAAAACTCCACCAATCCTCCTCTCCTGCAAGGGCGCTGTATGCAACCCAGCCTCAGGTCCAGGTTCCTTCACTCCTGCGTAAATGTAAACGCCAGACGTTTAAACAATAAAAAGGGAAGAATAGAAAAGCCAGTATTAACACCCAGCATAAGTTTGCTGGAGGTAAAAAAGATGCCACCCAAGGTTCCAAAACACATTGCGGTGACATGTTGCCACAAAAGCATAACCTTACGCAGAAACCTTTCCCAAGGAGTCCCCAGTTCACATCCCTGGTTGCCTCAGCACTTTCTTCATTCCTGCTACATATTTGCCCCATTCCTTTGTGTATTTGTTCATGGTACAAGATTCTAGAAACCTGGGTTCTGACTCTGTCGCTAAGCCTATCTCCTGGCACTACACTGCCCCCTAGTGGGCATCATAAAATGCCAAATAAGCCAATCATTTAAAAAATCTATAAAACTGGCTTTTAGGCGACAGAGCGAGACTCCGTCTCAAAAAAAAAAAAAAAT
>NW_016851609.1:0-599 GCF_001698545.2 Rhinopithecus bieti | reverse complement strand
ACCTAATGGTTTTCTAATAAAAATAGCGATGACTGTAATTCACAGATGGTTTACTTTTACAGGAGTCAGAATGACATTAACATTTTAATCTCAGCTAGGAACACTCTGCATCTAGCAGTGCACAGGGAGAGGGCTCAGTTGGAGAACATTTTAACCTCTCCTTTTCTCTGCTTAGTGAGAAACATTCTTTGATGTGAGAATACCACCAAAATGAAAAATGTAGGTGATCTGAACCTTTGGTCTAATTTTAATGAATCTTAATTTATTGGATTTGATATAACACTGTAAGACTGATTATACAGTAACATTCATTCCATAGGAAAAAAACAAAAATGGTCAATAATTTTCTTTTGGTCAATGTCATTAATAAACAGTGTAAATCCATGAAAATTCAGAATATATGTGATCTTATCTGTGTTTCCCTGCTAAAGAAGGATTCTTAAATTTGTATCTTCATTAATCCCTAGCATCAGTGAAAGTAGAGAACTATAAAGACTACATTCAGAATGGTTTCTGGGGAAGAACTCCAAAATACTACTTAACTGCTAATTTCATTGTTTTCAGAAAGACCAAACATTTATTACAAGTATAGCATCTCC
>NW_016851608.1:0-1164 GCF_001698545.2 Rhinopithecus bieti | reverse complement strand
CTATGACCAGGAAGCCCTCCACTTCCAGTTGTCCTGCCTTTCTGGACCAAACCAATATATACCTTACATGCACCAATTGATGTCTTATGTCTCCCTAAAACATATAAAGCCAATTTCTTCTGAATAGTGTTATTTATATGTACATCAAACAAATTATGGCATATAAATCATGTATCATATTTTGGCTAGCTTATATATCCTCAGTATGAGAAACAGTTGGTCAACATAAGAGTAGATCATACTGCCCAAAGCAATCTACAGATTCGATACAATTCCTAACAAATTACAAACATCATTTTTCACAGAATTAAAAAAAAATTCTAAAATTCATATGGAACCAAAAAAGAGAATGAATAGCCAAAGCAATCCTAAGCAAAAAGAAGAAAGCCAGAAGCATCCCATTACTTGACTTCAAACTATACTACAAGGTTATAATAACCAAAACAGCATGGTACAGGTTAAAAAATATATATATACATAATGGAATAAAATAGAAAACCCAGAAATAAAGCCACACACATACAATCAACTGGTCTTCAACCAAGTCAACAAAAATAAATAATGGGGAAAGCATATTCTATTCAATAAATGGTGCTGAGAAAACTAGCTAGCCATTTGCAGAAGAGTAAAACTGGACACCTACCTCTTACCAGATACAAAAATTAACTCAAGACGTATTAAAGACTGAAATGTAATACCTCAAACTATAAAACTCTAGGAGGAAATATAAGAAAACTCTTTTGGACATTGGCTTAGGCAAATAATTTATGACTGAGACCTCAAAAGTAATTGCAAGAAAATCAAAAACTGACCAATGGTAAAGCTCTACACAGCGAAAACAACAATCAACAAAGTAAATAGACAACCTACAGAATCAGAAAAAATATTTGCAAACTATGCATCCAACAAAGGACTAATATACAGAATCTATAAGAAACTTAATTAAATCAACAAAAAAAAAAGAATTGCATTAAAAAGTGGGCAAAGGCCGGGCGCGGTGGCTCAAGCCTGTAATCCCAGCACTTTGGGAGGCCAAGACGGGCGGATCACGAGGTCAGGAGATCGAGACCATCCTGGCTAACACAGTGAAACCCCGTCTCTACTAAAAAAAGAATACAAAAATCTAGCCGGGCGAGGTGGCGGGCTCCTGGAGTCCCAGCTACT
>NW_016851607.1:0-389 GCF_001698545.2 Rhinopithecus bieti | reverse complement strand
ATGCACTGGTCTGAAGTGGGCACTCTGCACTCTGGAGCCAGGAATTTGAGACCAGCCTGGCCAACATGGTGAAACCTTGTCTCTACTAAAAATACAAAAATTAGCTGGGCGTGGTGGCAAATGCCTGTAATCCCAGATACTCAGGCGGCCAACGCAGGAGAATCGCTTGAACCCGGGAGGCAGAGGTTGCAGTGAGCCAAGATCACACCATTGCACCCCAGCCTGGGCAACAGAGCCAGAGTCCATCTCAAAAATAAATAAATAAATAAGCTCAAGGTATTACCCAAGGCAACAGTCAAGTAAACCACTGCTGACAAAGCGGTGAATAGAGATAAGTGATTCAGAAGGCATGTCTCCCATGTCTCTAATCATGATCTTGTTCTCTCACA
>NW_016851605.1:0-1228 GCF_001698545.2 Rhinopithecus bieti | reverse complement strand
AAAAAAAAAAAAAAAAAAATTTTTTTTCTTCTTCAATAATAAATTAACCTTCACTTACTGTAACTTTTTTGCTTTATAAACTTTTACACTGACTCCTAATTATAACACTTAGCTTGAAACACATATTGCACAGCTGTACAAAAATACTTTCTTTATATTCTTATTCTGTAAGTTTTCTATTTTAAAATTTTGTTTTGGTTTTAAACTTTTTTGTTAAACACTAAGACACAAATATACACTAACCTAGGCCTACATAGGGCCAGGATCATCAATATAACTGTCTTACACTTCTACATCTTGTCCTACTGGAAGGTCTTCAGGGACAGTAGCATGTGGAGCTGTCATCTGTCATAACAGTGCCTTTTTCTAGAATACCAATGGAAGGACCTAAGACTGTTTTAGTTACCTTTTTTTTTTTCCCTTCCCTTGAAACAGGGTCTCGCTCTCTCACCCAGGGTGGAATGCAGTGGTATGACCATTGCTCACTGCAACCTTGAACTACCTGGCTCAAGTGATCCTCTTGCCTCAGTCTCTCAAGTAGCTGGGACTACAGGCACGCACCACCATGTCCGGCTAAATTTTTTGTGTATTATTCTTGTAAAGACAGCATCTCACTATGTTGCTCAGGATGATCTCAAGCTCCCGGGCTCAACTGATCCTCCCGTCTCAGCCTCCCAAAGTGTTGGGATTACAGGCGTCACCCACCATGCCTGGCCACAATTTATTATAAGTAATAGTACATTCTAAAATAATAATAAATAGTATAATAAACATGTAAACCAGGAACATAGTTATTACCAAGTATTATGTACTGTACATAACTGTATGTGCTACACTTCTATATAACTGGCAGGGCAGGTTAATTTACACCAGCATCCCCACAAACACATGAGAAATGCACTGCACTAAGACGTTATAAAGGCTATGACATGACTAGGTGAAAGGAATTTTTAGCTCCATTATAATATTATAGGACAATCATGCTGTACGTTGTCCATCGTTCACTGAAACGTTGTTATTCAGCACATGACTGTAGTTTATACAAAAGGAGGGTGAGCTGTGCTAGGTTATCAGAGTTGAGGCTTAAGAGACCAGATTCACGTGGAAGGATCACTTGAGACTACGAGTTCAAGACCAGCCTGGGCAACATAGTGAGACCCTGTCACTACAAAAAATCTAATATATATATACATACATATACATATATATATATATATACGTATATATA
>NW_016851604.1:0-649 GCF_001698545.2 Rhinopithecus bieti | reverse complement strand
CATTCGGGCCTATGGTGCAAGAGGAAATATAGTCAGATAAAAACTGGGGGGAAGCTTCCTGAGAAACTGGTTGGTGATGTGTGCAGTCCACTCAGGGAGTTATAACTTTCTTCTCATGAGGCAGAGTTTGAACACTGCTCCTGTAAAACCAAAAGAGTGATATTCGGAGCACATTGAAGTCTATGGTAAAAAGTGAAATGTCGTCCAATAAAAAAAAGAAAGAAGCACTCGAAGAAACTGCTCTCTGACATGTCCATAATTTTCAAAGGGTTAAAGCTTACTCTACACTTCCCAGTTTAAAGGTCGGTCTTTGAGGTTTCTGCGAAGGGATAGTAAGTGGTGACCAGAGGCCTGTGTGAGGCAAGGAAATGTCTTCCATCGAAAATCGGATAGAAGCTTTCAGCGCAACTCTTTTGTGATGTTTGTATTCATCTCATAGAGTTAAGGCATTCTTTGGATTGAGCAGTTTGAAATCCCTGTTTCTGTGGAATCTGAGAAAGGACATTTGGAAACGCTCTTTAGAATATCCTAAAAAAGAAATAACCTCAGAGAGCAATCAGAGGGGAGCTTTCTGTGAAACTGCTCTGTTTCATGTGAATTCCACTCACACAGTTAAGCTTCTCTTTTAATTGAGCTGTATCATAACACT
>NW_016851603.1:0-1229 GCF_001698545.2 Rhinopithecus bieti | reverse complement strand
CCCAGCACAAGCCACAGAGCTGCAGCCTAGACCCAGAGTCCTCTCTGTGCCTTCCATTGGCCTTCCCTTGGGGTGACCCCTGTGTCCCCAGGCCTCCGTGTGGCCCTCCCACACTGGATGAGCATCCAGCCCTCAGCCTAGATCCTGGGATCCCAGGGACTGTCTCTAAGGCCACTGCAGGGCCCCTCATCAGAACTAGCCTCTATCCTTCACTGAGACATCTGCCCTGGAGAGGGGAGGAGCCCTTACCCTGCCCAGTCCCAACACAGGCCCTGGGCAAAGGCTGTGTCCTGCTCTTGGAACCTGAAGGTGGCTGCTACCCCTGTGGGGGTCCTTCCTGCAGGATACCCTGAGACTAGCCCGCTTCCTCCAGACCCCATGGAGAAAGGGAGGGCTCCATGCTTAAGACTTGGAGGACAGAGGGGAAGAAGCCCCAGAGAAAGAAAGCAGACTTTTCCAGAGACAGGAGAGGGTGGGACAAGATGGGGAAAGTTATGAGAGCCACCTACCTAAAATGTTGAGCTGGGTCCCACTGTCAAACACGTTTCCGTGAATTATGCTTGGATTGAAACCCCCGGGGCCAGCACCTGGGGCCAGTCCAGGAGCCATGCTGGAGCAGAACCTGCTGGGTGTGAGGGGCACAGGGCTGCTGTGTTTAGGCTGTGACCTAAGCACAGGGCATGGGGGTGGCCAGTATCCCAGCAGTGTCTCTGTGCTTGTCCCTTCTCTGCAGCAGGTGCCGCCCACAGCCTTGGAATCACCCCAGCCTCTGTCCCCATCTCTGAAGCTGTTGGTGCTGATGGCAATGCTAGCCCAGTGGGTCCCAGCAACTCCCTGAGTGACACATCCCCTCAGGCAGCTCTGCGGTGTGGCTGAGGAGTGCTGAGCTGCCTCAGACCTGCCCAACCTCACTTGGCCCCATTTTAAGGGCCTCTGAAATTCACAAGTGTCCCCAGTCAAGCCAGCCTGCCAGGCTGACTTCCTCCCTGGACCAGGACACTGGGTCACTCCAGACTCAAGAGGAGATTCCTCTGCTTTTATATCTAACCAGGAAGATGCAGCTTAGTCTCACTTTCTTCATGAAGCCTTTTCTGATCATTCATTCCAACTGTCCATCCACCCATCTATGCATCTGTCCATCTACTCATGTGTCTTTGCATCCATCTATCATCTCTCCATTCATCCATCCACCTATCTGCCCATCCATAAATCCATGCTGTCTACCAGGC
>NW_016851602.1:0-1449 GCF_001698545.2 Rhinopithecus bieti | reverse complement strand
ACTTCAGTTCGCCAAAGAAAGTTCTCATCATAAAAGATTGCTTTTAAGTTATGAACAGTGGGAAAGGGAATGATTTAATTTAGAAAAGAACCATTTCTACATTATTTTAAGGATAACCATTCAAAATGGGCATTAATAAAGCCTAGTTCATATGTAAAATTCTATAAAATACTGTACTAGCATCCTAGTGGCCAAAAAGTAGATATTACCTCCCTCTTTGGCCATCCTGACACTAAACACTCTGGCAAGCATGGACTCACACCTAATTCAAACTCCAGCATTAAGAAACTTCCCTTCTCTTTGAAAACCCAAAGGCCTAGGGTCTTCCCTCCGGGTTATGTAATCATCAGTGGCTTCTCCCTTTTCCTATTCTACCCCAACTATTGTGTCACTTTCTCCAGTGCCCTCTCCGTTCCACTCTGGTGTTCACTTTCCCACCCAAACTTGACCTCGAATTTCTTCACTCTGATTCTGATGCTGATGGGCCCTGAAGAACAGCTCTCTACTCTCTTTGGCTGTTCTATTTCATCCCAAGCTTAGCTCAGCCTAGAATCAATGAATTACTCTATATGGCCTCCAGTCCAAGCCCTGATTAGAGCCTCTCTTCCATGTCCCTAACCCCACCCTCCAATTCTGGCCCACAGGCTCTCATGTCACTCACTGTTCTTTATCCAGTTTCACCCTGGAATTTCCATCACTCATCTCCTCATACCTAGGATCCTTCCCATCTGCAGACTGGAAACACTGGTGGATCCCTACTTTTTCCTTCTTTCAAGTCCACTCTGTTTAGGACAGTGAATCCCTCCCCCCGTTCGGTATCCTTACTTTAGTCTAAATTTTCTAATTAATGTTTAGATGTGTAAGGCCTGGATCCCAGCTAACCTCTGCTTCCTGGGCCCTCCCAGGGCAGTGGCTGTCAAAGGCAAGCTTTTCCGCTCCCTAACACCAGCTCCAAAAGACATCTGAGTGAATATCTTCCTCCTTTGGCTCTTAATTCCTCTCTTTTTCTCTCACATTCTGCATTTTAACCTGTATATAATCTCTAAATTCCCTATTTCCTTATGGATAAATATGCTTGTATTTCTCTCTAAAAGCCAGTTTCTCCCCAACCCTACTTTTACTCCGTATCTTCCTTCTCTCTTGCCCCAACCTTAGTGATTCCAGCATGAAATTGTAAAGAGCTTTAAGAGTTCTTCAAAGTTTACTTTGGAAAACATTGTCCTGGCGATTTCAAGGTTTGACTTTTTCCTTAGTTGGCCCTTACGTGGGACCAGTGATGATCACCTTCCTTTTCCCTTCATTGCTCAACCAGCCCTCTTCCTGACTTCTTCTTGCCTTCCTTCTATCTAGTGTCCAAGTCCTTTTTTCCCATAATTGTGTTTCTCTCAAAGAAGCCCTTCTCTACAACCCATAATCCAACTAATAGTGTCCTGAGATCTTCCAATCCCT
>NW_016851601.1:0-1544 GCF_001698545.2 Rhinopithecus bieti | reverse complement strand
AAAATTAACTCCTCTTACTTAAGAACTAGAAGTAAATTTGAAGATTACACAGTTCTGTCTTCTTACTGTAATGATGGGAATGCTGAGGTTCTCCATAACAGGTTGTATAATTAGTCTTTGGTAGAGATAGTAGCAAACTTGTTACCAAACTACCAGTGAAGGTTTCCTTTTGCTACACCATTCCTGGAAAACTTTGTAAACAAAGTCAAACTTTATCTTCAGTTTATAATTCACATAGTTACAATTTAATTGGGTGCTCTGAATTACAGAATTATTATTATTATTATTATTATTATTATTATTATTATTAGAGATGGAGTCTCGCTCTGTCACCCAGGCTGGAGTGCTGTGGCACGATCTCGGCTCATTGCAATCTACTTCTCCTGGATTCAAGTCATTCTCCTGTCTCAGCCTCCTGAGTAGCTAGTATTACAGGCACCCACCACCACATCCAGCTAATTGAATTATAGAAATCTTATTGGCTACTAATGGGGAATAGGTTTTCTTGAAGAGTCAATCAGAAATAAAGGGAAATTTTAGTTTAGCTAGAAAGAGGTGATGAATTTTTTTTCTGGAAGTTTCGGTATTTATTTCAACCATTTTCTAACTTTAATGAGGTAGTTAATGTGGAGATAAATAAATTGAGCCATCTAAAATACCAGTGTTCATCTGTTAGATGTCTATCTTTCGCTGATTAAGTGATAAGTAATACTTATACCTATTACTCAACTTGGATTTTATACTGTAGATTTAAAATAATCATTGATTTCTGAAAAGTTAAAATAATTGAATTACTTAGTTGTTTTGAAATGATTCTCTTAATGACATTAAGTCTCTCACTATACTTAGTTACAAGAGAAATAGATCTCTCTGACTGTAAGAACTATTTCTAATATTTATGTAACAATAATGACATGTTTTTAATTACTCTATTTTAAATAATTCTAAATTATATTAAAGAAAACTATGCCTTATTTCAATTTGTGGGCTAATAGAAAATATTATTAAGATTTATAGTATTTTATAACAAGTGGTATCATTTGTTTCATGTTGAGTTAGAAAAATAATGTACTTTTTTTGTTTAAAATTAAATTAATATTTTCATTATGTGACAAAGCCTCAGGAGTTCCTGAGAACACGTGACTGCATTTTCTTCTCTCATATATTCAGTGTTACAAAAAGTGTATTTACAAAGCTATTCCTAAGTTTTAAATAAAATAACTGGCCCAGGTTTGCATATTCTTGATAATGTATGCATAGTTTATCATTTTTTATTTTACTTTAATGAACTCTAAAGAATAATTGTAGCTACACATATGTTGAGTTGCAAATAACACCTTTGTTAGTACTTATAGGAAAAAACATACAGTCATAAACTTTTGTCTAAGCCAAATAGTTACAACTTAATTGTATTCTGTAATATTATATAGTTAGTAAGACTGAAAATGTAGTTATCGTCATAAAATTGTAAAAGTGCCTAGATACATATAGTTGCATAGCATTACCTATAACACATACAATTTCATATATTTTACATAGTAAAT
>NW_016851600.1:0-374 GCF_001698545.2 Rhinopithecus bieti | reverse complement strand
ACAAAGAAAAGTGTTGTTATGTTAAAAAAACAAAACAAAACAAAACAAAACAACAAAACAGGACTGGTCAGTTTTCAACAGCATATACATTTAGATTAAGATTGAGGATGAAGGTAACAGAAAATGATTAACCCCATAGTTAGGATTACTTATATTTAGAAAATATTTGCAAAGCTTTCCTTCTTTCATATCATAATGAACACTGAAATTGTGTTGTTTTCCAACATAGCTGCTAATATTTGCAAAGTAATAATTTTGCAAAGGAAACGGTTTGAAATGAAGCATGCCTGATGCTTAGGAGAAAGCAAAGAATGCTATCTTTGGGTAGTTACTTAGGTAGCTTTTGATCAGAAGGAAGTGGCACAGAAACATCT
>NW_016851599.1:0-473 GCF_001698545.2 Rhinopithecus bieti | reverse complement strand
GTTCACCACCAGGTCCTGAAAAACTCCACCAATCCTCTCCTGCAAGGGCGCTGTATGCAACCCAGCCTCAGGTCCAGGTTCCTTCACTCCTGCGTAAATGTAAACGCCAGAAGTTTAAACAATAAAAAGGGAAGAATAGAAAAGCCAGTATTAACACCCAGCATAAGTTTGCTGGAGGTAAAAAAGATGCCACCCAACGTTCCAAAACACATTTCGGTGACATGTTGCCACAAAAGCATAACCTTACCCAGAAACCTTTCCCAAGGAGTCCCCAGTTCCCATCCATGGTTGCCTCAGCACTTTCTTCATTCCTGCTACATATTTGCCCCATTCCTTTGTGTATTTGTTCATGGTACAAGATTCTAGAAACCTTGGTTCTGACTCTCTTAAGCCTATCTCCTGGCACTACACTGCCCCCTAGTGGGCATCAAAAAATGCCAAATAAGCCAATCATTTAAAAAATCTGTAAAATT
>NW_016851598.1:0-302 GCF_001698545.2 Rhinopithecus bieti | reverse complement strand
AGCTTGTTAATGTCCATTAACATAATGGAGAAAAACAGTTTTCCCAAACTGCCGAATCAAAAGAAAAATTTAACTCTGTGAGATGAAAGTACACGTCACAAAGCAGTTTCTCTGAATGCTTTTTTCTGTTTAATATCTGGAGTTGTTTCCTTTTTCACCATTGGCCTCAATGAGCTCCCAAATCTCCCTTTGCAGATTCTACGAAAAGAGTGTTTCCAAACTGCTGAATGACAAGAAATATTTAATTATTGAAGAGGAATGCACACATCACAAGGCGGCTTCTCAGGTACCTTCCTTTTAGC
>NW_016851597.1:0-285 GCF_001698545.2 Rhinopithecus bieti | reverse complement strand
TGAGGCAGGAGAATGGGGTAAACCCGGGAGGCGGAGCTTGAAGTGAGCTGAGATCACCCCACTGCACTTCAGCCTGGGTGACAGAGCAAGACTCCATCTCTAAATAAATAAATAAATACATAAATAAATAATCCTTAACCCAGTAACCCACAGATGCCCCACATGTATTCAATCTGTAGCGGCAACTGCTTTGCTAGCAGAAGAAAGTAGAAAAATAACTTTTAGAGGAAACCTCATTGTGAGCATATCACCAGTTCAGAACGATCCTAAGTCAAAAAAAAAAAA
>NW_016851596.1:0-298 GCF_001698545.2 Rhinopithecus bieti | reverse complement strand
TCACACCATTCTCCTGCCTCAGCCTCTCAAGTAGCTGGGACTATAGGCGCCTGCCACCGCGCCCAGCTAATTTTTTTTTTTTTTTTTTTTTTTTTTTTTTTTTTGTATTTTAGTAGAGACGGGGTTTCACCGTGTTAGCCAGGATGGTCTTGATCTCCTGACCTCGTGATCCTCCCACCTCGGCCTCCCAAAGTGCTGGGATTACAGGCATGAGCCACCACGCCCGGCCTCTTTTTTTCTCTTTCTCTCCTGCTCTCTCCTCTCTCCTGCTCTCTCTGTTGCTCTCGCTCTTTTTCTT
>NW_016851595.1:0-1228 GCF_001698545.2 Rhinopithecus bieti | reverse complement strand
GTGGAAGAGAGGGAGGGAGGGCGGGTGGGAGAAAGGGAGGGAGGGAGCTTTACCTGTATTGATGCCTTCAGTTATTATCCATGCTCCTGTTGTCTCTGCAGCTTTAACCAAACCTTGGTTGAAAATCTCTCTAAATTTAGAGGGCATAGTAAAGTTCTGGATGCCCCCATGGACTGAGATCACCAGCTTGGGCAGTTCCATTTTCCACTCTTTCAACATTAAATGTAACAGATGATCCAATTTAGTATCATAAGAAGTTCTAATATACTGCAAGAAAAGCACATGTAGGTGAACAGAACATTGTAAAAAAGATAGGCCAGACACAGAAACAATGAGCACCCAGCAGGGCAACTGAAATGGCCAAAATCTAAAAGGAAGTATGTGGGATCTCTTTAAAGTTCATCTTCATATAATGGAAATATTTACTTTTAAAAGATCCCACACTCCCATTAAGTTCCTTCTGGGAATTACAAGTCACTGTAGGAAAGCTTCCTTTGGTTTTCAGGGCTGGCCCTCCAATGCTCTCCAAAGAACCTGGGGTGAGGCAGAAATACTTCAAACAGGCAGGGTGCAGTGGCTCACGCCTGTAATTCCGGCACTTTGGGAGGCCGAGGCGGGTGGATCACCTGAGGTCAGGAGTTCAAGACCAGTCTGGCCAACATGGTGAAACCCCGTTTCTACTAAAAATACAAAAAATTAGCCAGGCATGGTGGCACATGCCTGTAACCCCAGCTACCTGGGAGACAGAGGCAGGAGAATTGCTTGAGCCCAGGAGGCAGAGGTTGCAGTGAGCTAAGATCACTCACTGCACGCCACTGCACTCCAGCCTGAGTGACAGAGCAGGACTCTATCTCAAAAAAAAAAAAAGAAAGAAAGAAAGAAAGAGAGAGAGAGAGAGAGAGAGAAAAGAAAGAAAGAAAGAAAGAAAGAAAGAAAGAAAGAAAGAAAGAAAGAAAGAAAGACTTCAAACAACTGGCCAAAATCACTATGTCAGCAAACCTTTTCATCAGAAGCTATAACAAATAGGTGAAATGGGATTTTCATAAATGCTATGGCTTTCCATTTACTTACTTAACCATTTCACATATTTGCATTATTTAAATTAAAATTCAAGAGCATGGACACTTAATTTATTGTAAATTTTACCTTCTGATCATTCCCTTAAAATTGTAAATTTTACCTTTTAACCATTATTCCTCTGAAAACACTCTCGTTCCGAAATACTTTT
>NW_016851594.1:0-7270 GCF_001698545.2 Rhinopithecus bieti | reverse complement strand
CTAACTAAAATTTTATTTATTTACCAGAGATTAAAGATTACTTCTTCTTAAGTGAGCCATGTCAGTTATGAGTTCAGTTTGTGCTTTTCATCTAAGTTAAAAAATTTAAAGACATAGAGCGATTCTTTGAATGTCTTTTCTGTACTTCTAATGATAATGACATAAGTAGTAATATTTCCTTTTTTATTCTTAATAGTCATAGTTTTGACTCTTTTTTTTTTGGTAAATGGCCATAGAAAATATAAACTTCATTGATTTTTTTAAAAGAGGCAGATTTTAAAATTGGTTTTCTCTATTAATTGTTTATTCTCAATTTTCTTGAATTCTGATATTACCTTCACTATTTCCCCTGCATTTTTCATTTATCTTAATATTTCTCTAGAGTTTTATGATAGAAAGTTAGCTTGTTTTAAAACCTTTGTCATTTTCTAACACAAGCATTTAATGGTAAAATTTTCATCTAGGAATTGCTTTAGCATTATCTTGTAAATTTTAATATGTTGTATTCTTACGTTAATTCATTTACAAATACTTTTAAATTTTGTTTCTCACTTCTTGTCTTTTGGATTATTTTGATATGTGTTCAATTTTTTATATATTTGGAAGTTTTCTGAGTATTTTCCTATTATTTATTTCTTGTTTAACCCCAATATTATTTGAACCTGTACTTTGTATGACTTCTGTTCCTATAAGTATGTTAAGACCTATTTTAAGAGTGAGAATATAGTCCATCTTGATGAACGTTACATGTGCATTTGAGAAGTACTGAAATGGTGGACTCTGTTAAATTCATGCACCTTTAGAATAATTACATCATTTTGAAGATGACCTCTGTATCATTAATCAATGTCCACTTTTGTCCTTGATAATCTTCTTGTTCTGAAATTTACATTGCCTGAAGTTAACATATTTACTCCAGCTTTTCTTTAGAGTATTTTTTTTTTTTTTTTTTTTTTTTTTTTGAGACGGAGTCTCACTCTGTTGCCCAGGCTGGAGTGCAGTGGCTCATTTTCCGCTCACTGCAAGCTCTGCCTCCTGGGCTCACGCCATTCTCCTGCCTCAGCCTCTGGAGTAGCTGGGACTACAGGCGCCCGCCACCACACCTGGAGAATTTTTTGTATTTTTTTTAGTGGAGACGGGGTTTCACCGTGTTAGCAAGGATGGTCTCAATCTCCTGACCTCGTGATCCGCCCGCCTCGGCCTCGCAAAGTGCTGGGATTACAGGCGTGAGCTACCGTGCCCGGCCTAGTTCATATTTGCATGAGTTATTTTTATTCTTCTAGTTTTAACCTCTGCAACTGGTATTTAATGTGATTTTCCTGAAGATATCATGTGATTGGATCTTGCCTTTTATACACTTCACAATATGTATGTTTTCACTGGAGTTTCTAAAACATTCACATTTAAAGTGATTATTAATATGGATGGATTAAAATATACTGTGTTGATAAAAGTTTATATATTTTCTGTATTTCTGACTTATTTTTAGTATTCTTATGATTCCACATTAAATCTACTATTTTTATTTATTGTTTTCATATAATCGTATTTTATATGTTTGCTTCTTTACAAAAAAATTTAGTGGTTGTCTTAATATTGACAAGAAAACAATCAAATAGTCTTTAAAAAATATACTCTTCTACTATATTGAAAGTTACAATAGTATACTCCTACATCTTTCTTCTTACTCTTTTTACTATTATTTTAAAACATTTTACTTTTACACATGTTATAAACACACAATACATTTATATTATTTTTGCTTCAAAAAATAAACTACTTATAATAATTAAAACAAAATAAATTTNACAGGCTTTTGTCTTGTATCTTTTTCCTTCTCTGCAAACATTTTTAAAAAAATTCTTTCAGAGCAGATCTGCTGATAATTTTAGATCACTCT
Source organism: Rhinopithecus bieti (assembly GCF_001698545.2). Lineage (NCBI taxonomy): Eukaryota > Metazoa > Chordata > Mammalia > Primates > Cercopithecidae > Rhinopithecus > Rhinopithecus bieti. The sequence continues at coordinate 5,370 of NW_016851594.1, read as the reverse complement.
TATTTTTTGCTGAAAAATTTATCATTTTGCTTTCTTCTATGAACAATCTTTATGTTGATTATACAATTCGTGGTTGACTTTCTTTTAGCACTTTTAGATGCCATTACATTGTTTTCTAGCTTTTACAGTTTCTGAATGGAAATCTGCTATGCAAAGTTTTTTTTTTTTTTTTCTATGAGACAGAGTCTTACTGTGTCGCCCTGGCTGCAGTGCAGTGGCACGATCTCAGCTCACTGCAACCTCTGCCTCTCTGGTTCAAGCAATTCTTGTGACTCAGCCTCCCGAGTAGCTAGAATTACAGGCCTGCACCACCATGCCTGCTTAATTTTTGTCTTTTTAGTAGAGACAGGGTTTAGCCATGTAGCTCAGGCTGGTCTATAACTGCCGGCTTCAAGTGATCTGCCCGCCATGACATCCCAAGTGCCGAAATTACAGGCATGAGCCACTGCACCTGGCCTTGCTATGTAATTCTTAGTTTGTTCCTCTATAATGTCTTTTGTCTCTGACTACCTTGAAGATACTATTTTCATTTTTGATTTTAGCAGTTTGAATGTGATATGTACATGTAGGGGGATGGGGGAGTGGAAAGGGAATCTAGTATGCTTCCTTTATATCTGTCCTTAATTTTGGAAAATTCTTAGTTCTGTAAATGTTTTATTTCTCTTGTAATCTCTATCTTTTCTTTCAGGAATTCCAAGTACCCCAAAATTAAATCATCTGACGCTTTCTCAAACTCTTGGCTACTCCATTTTTCTTTTTTCACTTTTCTCTCGGTACACCATGTGTGTGTGTTTAGAGAATTTCTATTGAGCTGTCTCCAAATTCTCTAATTTTGCCTTACATGTTTCATATCCACTGATGAGCCACCAAAGGCAAAGATATTCATACTTGTTACTATTTGTTTATTTTTATCCCCATCATTTTTTATTTGATCCATTCTTATACTCTCCATCTCTTTGTTGAAATTACCCATTCAGTAATGGACACTGTCCTGTTTCTCTACGGAAGATTTAATTATTGGTCATAGCTGGTTTAAGTTTTCTGTTTGAGAGTGCCAAAATACGTGTCATGTTTGAATTTTCTTCTGTTTATTACTTTGTAATACTTTTACAATTACTTTGTCTCTTGATAATGAGTTTTTTTAATATTATTTGTTTATATGCCTTATAATTTTTAATTGAAACCCAGACATCTTGTGGAGGAAGACAATTTGTGTACTTGAAAGTTAACATGCTTTTCCTTTATTCTGAACTTCATTTTGGGGAGTTGAGTCAATCCATTCAGGAGTTGAGCTGTGTTTGTAATTTGGCGTACTCTTTCTGTACTATAGGCCACAAAATTTTAGTATCACCTGTGTTTAGATTGAGATCTGGGTTTTTACAAATGTTTAGTCTACCCCTTTTCCTGTACCACTGGAATTTTTTCACTCTGCTCTTGCCTCTTGTTCAGAAATACGTATTTTTTAAAGTTGTTATTTGTACTTTTGTTAGTCTAGTGGTGTGTGAGTGAGAGTAGAATGTTATCTCTGTCTTTATGAATAATCTTCAGTTTTGAGCATGCATAATGTCTGTCCTTGAATCTTCCAGTTGGGACCCTCTCAGTTATCCTGCCCCATGCCCAGCAGTAGGTCTGGGCCCTGCATATATTTACATTCCTCCTCCACTGAATTTTCTCTTCCCTTCCTTCAGCTGTAGTGCACCTTCACCAATGAACTAGGTAGTGTGACCAAATGTCCTGGCTTGACTAACTCTGAAGGTTTTCTCAGAAAATAGGACTTTTAGTTTTAAAATCGTGACATCCCCAGGCAAACTATATAATTACTCTGGGACTAAAAATGTTTCCAGACATGGGAATTTTAGTGCTAAACAGGGAAAGTTGAAAACAAACCAGGTAAATTGGTGACCCAAGAACTAAAGGAGATATCTATGTGTGTGTGTGTGTGTGTATGCATATATATACACATACACATATGTGTGTGTGTGTGTGTACATACACATATATAATAAACATACATATTTCCTGTGTTTATTTGATGGGGAGAATCAGGTACCTTTAAAATGGTATGTTTCAACTGTCATTCTGAATTAGGTGTCTAATTTAATTTCTTCCTAAATTTTATACTGTAGATTATATTGCATATTTTCTATAACACCATGCTATATTGAGATTTTGTATTAGTATTATTCCCAGTCTTCTACATCTCAAAGTTTTTAGAAATTTCTTTTAAATACCTGAAAATATAGAAGAAAACTAAAACTATAATTATAAAATAAGAAACTATTTGCTTTCTTTTACAGTGAAAGATTTCTTATAATTACAGTAAAATTTTTCTTATAATTTTTGAGTTTCATAACGCATATTCTACTCAGGGTTAGTAAATTAAAAAAAACAAAAAAGAAAAAGAGAAACTTCATAGTAGCCATACTATGTATCTATTGGGTAGGGTAATATAAATTTAAAAAAGATTCCTCAAACTTTAGTAACATAAATCCAGCCTGTTTCTTTGTGTGAAATCCTCTGAATTGCAGGCAAAATATTTGAAATATTTCACTTTTCTAAGCATAACAAATTATGGTTAATTTCTCTGTGTTAGACTGTCTCCATTCTTGGGAACTTCAAAAATTTGTTGATGTATTGCCTGTTAGAAAATTTTTATTTTCACACAATTCATATGAGGTCAAAATAACTCTTATTTTGCATGAAAAACCCGACATGTACTAAGACTGAGTTGCTTGCCCAAAGTCATAGCTACTTAATAAAGAAATGTACTAGCAATTGTTTTTCTACTTTCACCCTGAGAATTTATCTGTATATCAAACTGCCTGTCATCTTATATCCTAAGAAGTTAATACGATTTTTAAAATTTCCTTAACATGAACAATTTGCATATTTTCTAACCTCAATTTTCTAACCTCTTTTACTTTGTGGAGATAGATCCCATGTTTTCACAAAAGAAAAAAAAAAAAGACTGGGAAGAAGTAATTTTAATCTTACTCTTCCTATCTTAATATTCAGTCTTTTGAGGGAATTGTTATATATAGAACCTAAAAACTATCCTGAATATTTTTAGATTAGCTTGCTCTTTTATTTTGACTGAATATTCTTAAATTTCACTCCTAAATATATGTTGTTATTCACAAAGTGATAAAAAAAAGTTATCAATTTAAATTAAGCAACTTTGGTATAATACAAACCAATGAAATGTTATGATTGCACCATCTGCTAGTAAATATCCATTTTATTTGATTTTTATGACAAAACAATCGTTGTAAAAGTTTTATTAACAAGCTATGTTGCATTCAGAAATAGGTGCTTTGTCAAGACAATTGTATAAACTTATAAAGAAAAGTTAATGAGTCACATGTTTCTGCCTAGACTATAATATCAAGTTCTGGTCATTTCTCAATAACATATTTATTATTCATGTTACGCACAGGCTTTAAATCCAACATGGCATATTTATTAGAAGAATTAAAACAATGTACTATTCCTCATTTTACACTGCACACAGAAAAGATCAGACAACACTTACAATTTAATTCTCAGTATCTTGATTTGGGCCACCAATAATACATTTTATGGTTTAAAGGTATCTAATATTTCACCCACAATTGTCATTTATTTATATTAAACACAATTGACTTCTAAAGACAGAGTTGAAGATACTGAAGGGATGAAAAGTCTGTCACAGGAAGGGGAAATTTTGGAAAAGCTGGCTTGGTCATCTTTTTTTTGCCTGCTTGTTCCCCAGATTTTCTGAGAATTATTGCCATCTCCATCTATATGATTATCATGAAAAGAATACTTTTGTAAAATATAATTCTACCCTTTTATACAAAGTTGACTGGTAAAATGGCAGCAAACTCGTCAAAGTTCTGTCAACCAGTTGTTTATGGGGTGTAGAACTTGAAAGATTGATCAATCTTTGAGTATTTGAATATAGCATGCTGTGTAAATTAGTATTAAGGTTCACTGTTAATAAAATAAACTCAACTATGGGGGCTTAGGTGAGTTGAAGCTTATAGTCACCTCACATTTTGAAGAAGTCTAGAGTTATGTATTCTACCATTGGTTTTGTGATTCCATAGTAATCAGGGAACTGAGTTCCTTCTGTCTTTTTACTCTGCCATCCTTAGCGCTGATTTCCACTTTCTTGTTGATGGCATACCTCAAGGTAGCTGCTAGGGCTCCAGCCATCATTTCTGCATTTCACTTAGTTGGAAGGAGAAATGAAGTAAAATCTCAAATGCTTATGACTTATTCCTGAAGGAATTTTACTTATATTTGTTTGGCTACTACTTATAAAAAATAGAAGCTAGGAAATGTAGTTTTTACTCTGTGAGGCATAATAATCATCTATAAATTGTGATTATAGTATACATGATTTTGGGGAAAAAAAGGTATTGGTTCAGTAAGTAGAAACCTGTCATGAAAGTGAGAATTAGGAGACTGATCATGGCTGTGTGCTGTCATTGAACTAAAGAACAGAAAAAATATTTCTAAAGAACAAAGAAAGGCAGATCTATCTATCTATCTATCTATCTATCTATCTATCTATCTATCTATCTATCTATCTATCTATAAACCAGACATGAGTGAGAGAAAAATAATCCTGCAATGGAGTTCCCATTCTATAAATTACTTGTCTATTATTTTTGTCTTCTTCAATTTTCTACATTTCAAAGCCTGACAATAATATTTGTCACATAAAATTGTTCTTAAAATTAAAATATAACTTTTTTTGAGACAGAGTCTGCCTCTGTTGCTCAGGTTGGAGTGCAGTGGCATGATTGTAGCTCACTGCAGCGTTAACCTTCCAGGTTCAAGTGATCCTCCTGCCTCAGCCTCTCAAGTAGCTGGGACCACGGGTGTGCACCACCACACCCATCTAATTTTTTTGTATTTTTTGTAGAGATGGAGTTCTGCCATGTTGCCCAGGCCTGGTGTCAAACTTCTGGGCTCAAATGATCTGCCACCTAGGCCTCCCAAAGTGCTGGGATTATAGGCATGAGCCACCACATTCAGCCTTCACTGTTAAGAATTTGTGAATTATAATGACTATAAAAAGGAAAGTTTTCACTGTTTTGATGGTAATGTGAGTTGACCCCAGAATGTGACAATGATTTGAGAATTCAAATGGTTTACAGCAAGACTGATGATAAATTATGAAAAAAAAATAGTGCTAATCACTATTTGATGGAATTCAGTGTTATGGAGGAAACAGAAATAAATAAATAAATAAATAAATAAATAAATAAATAAATAAATAAATAACAGAAGGAATAAAGTGCTTGACCCCGCAGTGTTCCAGAACTCTAGCTAATAAGGATTTGTCATCCCCAGTTGTTGTTTTAAATCCTTCTCTAGAAT
>NW_016851593.1:0-1045 GCF_001698545.2 Rhinopithecus bieti | reverse complement strand
GAGCAGATGCAGTGTCTGGTGAGGGTTTGCTTTCTGGTTCATAAATGGCACCTTCTTGCTGTGTTCTCACATTGTGAAAGGGGCAAGGATGCTCTCTGGAGCCTCTTATATAAAAGCATTAAGCCCATCACCTAATCTAAGCATCTCCCAAGGGCTTTACCTCCTAATATATCACACTGGTGATCAGGTTTCAGTGTATGAATTTAGGGGTAACACTAGCATTCAGACTATAGCAAAACCTCTCCATTAATTTGAAACAGAAGCACCTTATAAGATATTTTGTGATATCAATCATTATTTAATCAAGTTTCTTAAAGAGTTTCACTCCTTCTCCAAAGTTATCATTAGTATATAGACATTTGCCATGTTTTCTGATTGACTAAGACTTTCTCAACACCACTCCAACAAAGAAGCCATAGAAATGGCTTTGCCAGCTTCATTGCAGCTTGAATTCAGGCATGTTACCTAGACAACATCAAGTGAATGCACTTTGCAAAATATGATAGGAAGCAAGCAGTGTGAGGAAGAAAGAATTGCACATAATCCATTTTGCTTTTGTTGCCAAGATTAGTGAAGTATCCAGCATCTGAAGTTTGCAGTGGCTGCAGAAGTTGCAAAGGTGCTTTTCTTACGTCCAAGGGGCATTGTGAAGGAATCAATAGTGCTTTCAGAAGCAGTGAGTTTTTTATGCACAAGCAGTGTTGGTACAAATTGTATTATCTAGTGAGTGTGCAGTTTTCTTACCAGACCAGTTTCACAGTGTGGTTTAAAGGCATTGCCCTGAACACTTAGCCTCCAATTTTCTTTTAATAATTCTGTGACTTGTTAAATATATATAATACATTCCTTTTCTGTTCAATTGTCCTAAGCTAGCTTCTGTTGCCTGGATCAGCAAATCTCATCTAGTACACAATGTCCTTTCTTTTCTGAGAATCTTAATTTTCTCTACCTTATTCCATATTCAGTGATGTTTTCGATCCTCAACTGATGGTTTGGCAGCTCATATGGACGGGTGCTTCAGGCAGCTGTTGTACCAACTTGTTAT
>NW_016851592.1:0-1550 GCF_001698545.2 Rhinopithecus bieti | reverse complement strand
TTTCTGATTGGTGAATTCATCTCACAGGGTTACACAATTCTTTTCATGTAGCAGTTTGGTAGCACTGTTTTTTGGCATCTGAGAAGAGATATTTTGGATGGCATTGAAGCCAAAGGTGACAAAGGAAATATCCTCAGGCAAAAAGTAGAAAAAAGCTTTCTGAGAAACTGCTTTGTGATTGGTGAATTCATCTCACAGGGTTACACAATTCTTTTCATGTAGCAGTTTGGTAGCACTGTTTTTTGGCATCTGAGAAGAGATATTTTGGATGGCATTGAAGCCAAAGGTGACAAAGGAAATATCCTCAGATTACAACTAGAAAGAAGCTTTCTGAGAAACTTCTTTGTGATGGGTGAATTCATCTCATGGAGTTAAAATATACTTTTCACTCAGCAGTTTACTAACACTGTTTTCTTGGAATCTGCAGTGGGATACTTTGGAGCACTTTGAAGATTATGGTGACAAAGGAAATATCCTCAGATAAAACAAAAATAAGCTCTCTGAGAAACTGCTTAGTGATGTGTGAATTCATCTCACAGATTAACACTGTTCTTTTCATTGAGAAGTATGCTAACACTTTTCTCCTTTAGTCTGCAAAGGGATATTCAGGTGTACATTCAGGAATATAGTGAAAAGGAAATATCCTCAGATAAAACTAGAAAGAAGCTTTCTGAGAAACAACTTTGTGATGTGTGAATTAATCTCACAGAGTTACACGGTTCTTTTCATTGATCAGTTTGATAACACTGTTTTTGTGGAATCTGCAATAGGATATTTGGGAGCACATTAAATCTTACGGTAACATAGGAAATATCCTCAGATAAAAACCTAAAAGAAGCTTTCTGAGAAACTGATTTGTGATGTGTGAATTCACCTCACAGAGTTACACTGTACTTTTCATTGAGCAGTTTGCTAACCCTGTTTTCTTGCAATCTGCAAGGGGATATTTCAGAGTACATTGAAGCTTATGATGACTAAGAAATATCCTCAGACAAGAACTAGAAGGAACTTTCTGAGAAACTGCTATGTGATTTGTGAATTTATCTCACAGAGCTACACGATTCTTTTCATGGAACAGTTTGGTAGCACTCTTTTGGGGAATCTGAGGAGATATTTTGGATCACATTGAATCTTAAGGTGACAAAGGAAATATCCTCAGATAAAAACTAGAAAGAAACTTTCTGACGAACTTCCTTGTGATGTGTGAATTCATCTCAGAGTTACACCTTTCTTTTCATGGCGTGTTTTGCTAACACTGTTTTCGTGGAATCTGCAAAAAGATATTTGGGAGTGCCTTGAGGCCGATAGTGAAAAATGAAATATCCTCAGATTAAAAGGAGAAAGAAGCATTCTGAGAAACTGCTTTGTTATGTGTTAATTAATCTCACAGAACTACACGATTCTTCTCATGGATCAGATTCGTAGCAGTGTTTCTGGGGAAACTGAGAAAGGATATTTTGGATCGCTTTGAAACCTATGGAGGCAAATGAAATATCCTCAGATGAACACTAGAATGAAGCTTTCTGAGAAAGTTCTTTGTGATGTGTGAA
>NW_016851591.1:0-3124 GCF_001698545.2 Rhinopithecus bieti | reverse complement strand
GGCCAGAGACTATTTCTTGAATTTAATTCCATAATTTGGGGGGGGGGGTACAGGGTCTCACTCTGGCACCCAGGGTAGAGTGCAGTGGCATGATCTTGGCTCACTGCAGCCTCTGCCTCCCTGGTCGAGCAATTCTCCTGCCTCAGCCTCCTGAGTAGCTGGGATTACAGGCGTGTGCCACCATGTCTGGCTAATTTTTGTACTTTTAGTAGAGATGGGGTTTTGCCACGTTGGCCAGGCTGGACTTGAACTCCTAACTTCAGGTGATCCACCCATCTGAGCCTCCCAAAGCCCTGGGATTACAGGTGTGAACCACTACACTGGCCTAATTCTATAACTTTTTAGTTTCTTTCCTTTTTTTTTTTTTTTTTTTTTGAGACGGAGTCTCACTCTGTCGTCCGGGCTGGAGTGCAGTAGCATGATCTTGGCTCACTGCAACCTCAGCCTCCTGGGTTCAAGCGATTTTCCAGCCTCAGCCTCCTGAGTAGCTGGGAATATAGGCACCTGCCACTACGCCCAGCTAATTTTTTGTATTTTTAGTAGAGACGGGGTTTCACCATGTTGACCAGGCTAGTCTCGAACTCCTGACCTCATGATTTGACTACCTTGGCCTCCCAAAGTACTGGGATTACAGGTGTGAGCCACCATGCCCGGCCTTTTCTTATGTTGCAGTGATTAATCCTGTCATCCAGGTAATCTAGGTAGCATAAATGTATGCTGTTATTGATCACCAGTAGAATAGCTAAGAAAATATGGAGTGATTTGTGCAATTTCATCACCTCCAAAGCAAACCAGCTTTAAAAACATTTTATTAACATGCCCTTATACAGTAAGGATGACATATTGAGATGTGGTGCTAATACCCTGGCTCCAAACAGTGAACCATTTTATAGAAACATAAGATTTCCTTAGTAAGCTATTTAGGGCTCATTGGGAATATTTAATATTTTTTTTAATAAGTTTGGTAATTTGCAAAAAAAATTGTATTTATAAGGCTGGTCTGGGAGTACCATTGAATATAAATTGAGGTACAGAGGTTTAGTGTATGTTATTGCTCTGGAACTGATAGAATAGCCTCTGACAAAAGGAAGTAAGCCACTGTTTTTGAGAAGTTTGAGAGTTTTCAATATTCTTTAACTCTGATGTCTTATGGCTCAAGTAACCTTTTGGTGATTAGCTCAACTAGAAGAATTGAAGATTTAATAATACAAACATTCTCTTTGTTTAAAATTTGCCAGGTCTTTTTTTAAACAATTATTGAATCCGAGATTACTCCTTTATTGACTTGGTAAGCTACCTTTTGCCTCATGTAGTGGCTATGTATTCTGAGGGAGAGTCTTCTCCCACCCTTTTTCTTCCCTTCCCTTTCCACCTCCCTGCTCCCTCCCTTCCTCTTTTGCTCCCTTCCTCCTCCTCCTCCTCCCCCTCCCTCTACCCTCCCTCTTCTTCTCCTCCTCCTCTTCTTCCTTCTCCTCCTCCTCTTCTTCCTTCTCCTCCTCCTCTTCCCTCTTCCCTCTCCCCGCCTTCCCCTCCCCCTGCCCCTCCCTGGTCTGGAAGGAATAGAGAAGCAGTATCCAGAATTTAATAGTAAAAAAATGAGATTGAGACTGGCAGTCAAGTAGTCACTGTTAACCTATTAAAAAGGCTTAATATATTCTGATTATAATAGGAATATACATTCATTATAGAATGTGTAGAAATACTGAATCTCGTCAGTAAACATTTGGTTTATTTCTTTTCTTTTTTTTTTTTTTGAGACAGAGTTACTTTGTTGCCCAGACTGGAGTGCAGTAGGGTTGGCTCGCTGCAACCTCTGCCTCCCAGATTCAAACAGTTCCCCTGCCTCAGCCTCCCAAGTATGTGGGATTAAAGGCACGTGCCACCATGTCCAGCTAATTTTTGTATTTTTAGTAGAGATGGGGTTTCGCCATGTTGGCCAGGCTGGTCTTGAACTCCTGATCTCAGGTAATCCACCCACCTAGTTCCTCCCAAAGTGCTGGTATTACAGGAGTGAGCCACCGTGCCCGGCCTGGTTTATTTCTTTACATATCTCTATCTCTATCTCTATCTCTATCTCTATCTCTATCTCTATCTCTATCTCTATCTATCTACATAGCTGTACTCACTTTTTCCTCCTGTAAAATTGGATCTTATTGAATGTAACTTATATACTTACCTTATATCACTTTTTCTTGTATTGTGAAATACTCTTCTAAATGAAATGTGCTTTTGATGGTTTTATGTTATTACATTGTATGAATATACCATTATTTATTCAGTGATTCCCTTACCTTAGCAGTGTTAAGCCTGTTGGTGTAATATGTAACAGTTAAGGTCCAGTTAAAATATTTTACATTGCTAAGCTAATACATATCACTTTAGTGAGTGTACGTTATTACAAATGTGCTTTATTACCCTTTCAGTGAATTTACCTTATGACTAATGAGTTAGATTTTAGTGGGAACATATTTACATATTGCCAAGACATTATTCAGCTTGAGCTGCCATCATGTAATACCCTAGACTGAGTGGCTTAAACAATAAAAATTTATTTCTTGCAGTCTGGGAGGTGGGAAGTCCTGGTACCAGCCAACTCAGTTCCACAGTGAGTGCTCTATTCCTGGCTTGCAGGTGGCCACCTTCTTGATGTGTCGTCACACTGCAAAGAGGGAGCAGAAGCAGTCTCTTTGGTGTCTCTTCATGTAATAGCACCAATCCCAGAATGAGGGCTCCACTTTGATGGTCTCATCTAAACCTAATTACCTCCCAAAGGCCCCATCTCCAAATACCATCAGATTGGGGGTTAGGGCTTCATATTCAGGAAGGCAATTTGGTCCAGAGCAAGCATAAATGAGGGTTATTTCAGAAACTTCTTATTTTACCTGAGTATCATTTTAAACCTAGAATCTAGAATTGTTCTCATTTTACCTGTGGAAAAGATTATCTGATTTATCATAGGAAAAGTAAAAGATTTATCATAGGAAAAGTAAAAATTACTATTGCTTATTCATCATGAAATACATAGTTAAAAGTAAAAGATTTATAGGAAAAGTAAAATCACTATTGTTTATTCATCATGAAATACGTAGTTAAGTTATGCATTATTGGCATGAAATGGAACTAT
>NW_016851590.1:0-1163 GCF_001698545.2 Rhinopithecus bieti | reverse complement strand
CCCCTCCTGCGCACCCGGGAGGGGCTGCGGAACAATGGCCACGCCGCCGTCGCCGCCCGGCCCTGCCCGGGGAAAGGCGGGAAAGCGCGCGGAGCCTCCTGCTGGCGGCGGCGGGGTCGGCAGCGGGAGTGTCTGGAGCAGTCCGGCGCCGCGGACTGCGGGGAGGCTTGGTCTGCGCAGCGCAGGGACTGCAGCCGCCGGGGGGGGGGCAGGGCGCGGGCCAGCGAATTTGCAGAACTTCCCTCAGTTGGGCTTTGTCTTTCTCATTTCGACTGGATTCAGGTTCTGCATCCTAGACAGGACTGTCACAGAAGGGCTGCTGCGATCTTCTCAACACAGCACGTCAGGTGGCACACGATTTCAACTTGTCAATTTGTCTCATCACTGATGATGCTCAGTTTTATCTTTAAGATGCTGTCTGTAGGCTTCTCCGCTGTAAGGTCACGCTCACTTTGCAGTTATAGTAAATAAAAGTATTTTGTAGGGTAGTACTTTGAAATTTCATGAATCACCCATTTCTCATCAAACGTTTTAAACTTTATTTTTGTTTTTGAGATAAGGTGTCGCTCTGGCACCCAGGCTGGAGTGCAGTGATGCGATCACGGTTCACTGCAGCCTCAACTTCCGTATTCAACCAGTCCTCCCACTTCAGTCCCCTGAGTAGCTGGGACTACGCAGGTGCCGCTGGCTTTGGCCTCCCAAAGTGCTAGGATTACTGTTGTGAGCCACCGTACCCGGCCCATTTATTTTTTCATACTTACGGATACATGGTTTTCTTTTTCTTTCTTTCTTTTTTTTTTTTTTTTTTTTTTAGCTGATGGGGAGTTCTCACTATATTATATTGCCCAGGCTGGTCTTGAACTCCTGGGCTGCTGCCTTAGCCTCTGGCATAACTTGGCATTACAGGCGCAACACTGGGCCTGGCTGTTAGGTTAAAATATGTTGCTGTCATTTATTTTATTTTATTTTTATTTTTTGAGATGGAGTCTTGCTCTGTCACCCAGGCTGGAGTGCAGTGGCGCGATCTCAGCTCACTCCAACTTCCACCTCCCGGGTTCAAGCGGTTCTCCTGCCTCAGCCTCCCGAGTAGCTGGGATTACAGACGTGCGTCACCATGCCTAGCTAATTTTTGTATTTCTAGTAGAGATGGGGTTTCACCATGT
>NW_016851589.1:0-1230 GCF_001698545.2 Rhinopithecus bieti | reverse complement strand
TTCTTTTCCCTAATTTCTTACTTTTAACGTTTCAGCGTCTTAGTTACAAGACTAAGAAAATATGGATAACAAAAGCTATCTCATAAGTTTGAAAATGTAATTGAAATAACACATGAATCAGTTTACGAACAAAAGTGAATTGTGACAAAGCAGAAAGAAAACAATCACTTGTATCCCTGATACATGAGACATGGATTTCTAGTAAGCAAAAGAAAAAGCTATCAGGCATAGGAAATAATGTCCTTGAATCAAAACGAATTATAATTATTGATTTTTTTAAATTGATTATCTTCAATATTCTGACTTAAAGAAGAGTAAAGCATTGTTCTGAATGGTATTAGATATAATGAGAGTACTAAGCACACACAGACACAAAACATACTCTTTTCGTATTTGAGGAGTTTCCATTGTATTATTATTTGTTTTTCTTTTTTGTTTGTTTGTTTGCATGCATGGTGGTATTTAGGCAAATTTCCCTGATTCTTCATAGCATAGCTAGCAAATGAACCCTTTCCCTACCTGGTCCCGCAGTAGCAACAACAATGATCTTTTGTGGGATAATAGACTCAGAGAAAACATCTCTAGGTGAAAATAAATAATAAATAAAAGATCATCATGCACTTGGCTCTAACAATAAAAATGCTGATCCTAATGTATACAGTAATAAGGAAATACACAGATTCAGTGATATTCTTATTAGTCCTGCTCTGGTATATTACTTTCTTCTGGTTGAGGTAACAAAGTACCACAAACTGGGTGGCTTATAAAAATCTAGTGTTTTTTTTCTCTCACAGTTCTGGAGGCTCCAAGTCTGAAAATCAAGATGTTAGTAGGGTCATGCTCTCTGAGACTCTGGGAAGAATTCTTTCTTGCCTTTTCCCAGTTTCTGTGGGTTGTCATCAATCCTTGTGGGTTGTCGTTTGTAGCTGTATCATCTCTGCCTCCATCACCAGTTACAGAGTTCTCCCTATGTGTCTCTGTCCTTTCCTTAAAAGGACACTAGTCATGTCCTAACGATACCATCTTAACTTGATTACATCTGCAAAGACTCTGGTTCCAAAGAAGATCACATTCTGAGGTACTAGAGGTTAGAAATCAACATACCATTTGCAGGGACAAAATACGACTCATAATATTTGCATTCTTGAAAAATTTACATGTATTTATATTATACATTTTGTTTATATTAAATATATATACTATGTATTGTATATTTAAGTATATATAATA
>NW_016851587.1:0-1085 GCF_001698545.2 Rhinopithecus bieti | reverse complement strand
ATTATATATATATACCATAAAAGAACATAAAATTATTTGGAGGACACAAGAAATACATATTTAAGGGTTTGGTATAATAAAAGTAAAGACATTTGAGGTTAAAACATCTTATTTTTGAGAAGAAAGTTTTAAGCTTGGGGCTCGAAAATAACCTCGGGAAAGATTCATATTGTTGGAGAGACTCGGAGAGCAGTGAAGAAGATAGGATTTGGATTAGAGATTCAAAAATAATGTCTAGATATTTTGGAACGAGCAAGAAAATTCCCATTTTAGGACGAAGAAAAAGGTAACATTTGGAGAGAATCTAAAATATATACTGTATTTTCCTAACTCCTCTTACAAATGTAGTCATTTGGTTAACATTAGCAGTATTAAGATAAGCTATCTATGACTTGGTTTGTTCATAAATTTATTACATGTAGTATACAAAATATTCCAATCTTCACTATTTCGTCATTTTAAATTTTTTTTTTATTTTTACAACTGGAAAAATACATACAACATAAAATTTACCATCTTCACCATTTTCAGGTGTACAGTTCAGTGGTGGTAAGTGCGTTTACATTGTTGTGCAGCCATCACCACCGCCCATCTTCACAACTCTTTCCATCTTTGAAGCTAAAACTGTGTCCATGAAAGAGTAACTCCCCACTCTCCTTCTCCCATCCCCTGGCAACCACTTTTGCAAATACATTTTACAGTGTATGTAGTGTTCATTGTAGAAGAATTAGAAAATGTTAAAAGAATAGGAACAGAGAACTAGTAACATTTTGACATATACCTTAATGTCTTTTTTTCTCTGCATATACATATATGTAACTTTTTTTTTTTTTACTATGCATACTGGTTTATAGTCTGCCCCTTCACACTTAGTATGACTTCAATAGCTTTACATGTCAAATAAATATCATGCTTTTAATATTGAAAGTCAATTTATTTAAATAACCCCTTTGCGTTTTTCCCAGTGTGTGAAGGGTTGGGGACAAAAGACGAAGCACAAACATAGATCTTTATAGAGCAGTCCTCTGATTACTGATTACTTTTTTTTTTCCATCCTCAATTATTTCTTGTCAACAAATACCATC
>NW_016851586.1:0-1193 GCF_001698545.2 Rhinopithecus bieti | reverse complement strand
CAGGTCCCTCACCTGAGTGACGCTAGAACTCCTCAATGAAATTGGTATTGTGCCCAGCTAAATCCATCTGATTTTACTTTTAAAATGGCAAGTTGATATAACATTTCATTATACTATATAAAAGAGAAAATCAGAACAACACGTAATTGACAGTTTTCTGAGTTTCTTTTAGTCTTAAGTTTTGAAATTGTTTTTATCTAGTTTTATTTATTTATTTATTTATTTATTTATTTATTTATTTATTTACAGACGGGCTCACTCTGTCACCCAGGGTGGAGTGCAGTGGTGCAATTATGGCTCACTGTTGTCTTGATCTTCTGGGCTCAAGCAAACCTCCTAACTCAGTTCCCAAGTAGCTAGAACTACAGATGTGTGCCACCACACCCAGCTTTATTTTTTATTAAAGAAAAAAAAAATCGTAGACATTAGCTTTCATCGTGTTGCTCTGGGTGATCTTGAACTTCCAGCCTCAAGTGATCCTCCCACTTTTGCCTCCCAAAGTGCTGGGATTAAAAGTGTGAAACACCTCACCCAGCCTTAATACTGTTTTTTTTAATTGTCATTATAATACTTGATAAAATAAAATAAACTAAAACAAACATCTGAAAATGATGCTAACGTAGTTGGGTGCTGGCTTTAAAAAGTCCATTATGTGCTTTACCAATTATATTAGTTTTCTAGGGTGGCACTTAAACATGGGTACACACACACAGACTGGGTGGCTTAAGCAACAGATATTTATTTTCTCAAAGTTCTAGAGGCTGTAAATCCAAGGTCAAAGTGCTCCTCCGAGGACCATGATGGAACAATTTGTTTTAGGCCTCTCTTCTTGGCTTGTGGTTGGTTGCCTTCTCACAGCTCTGTCTTTACACAGTTGTACTTCTGTGCAAGAGTGTGTGTCAAACAGCAGTAGCATTTTAACATATAAGATGTAGCTGAGCTCTAAATATAGGAGACAGTATGATGATTTTTTACATTTCAAATTCTCTGCCTGCATAAGAATGTTTTTGCAGAATGTGTAAAACAATCTAATGAATTGATTGGAAGGTTAAGGAACAAGAAATATGGTTGTGGTTTTACATAAAGCTTTTATATAGTTCCTTCAAACATATAATTATCTCATTTACCTATTAAGCCAGTAGGTATATTTTGTTTTATTATTATTATTATTATTTTTTTTTTTTTTTTGAGGC
>NW_016851585.1:0-1230 GCF_001698545.2 Rhinopithecus bieti | reverse complement strand
TAATAATAAAAAAAAGGAAAAAAATAAAATAAGGTACCTGCACAAGGTCTGACCCCTCTAACTGAATCCAATCCATTTAATTATCAAGTCCAATTTGATCCTGGATGCAGTCCAGTCTAAGCATTGCTCAAATAAACTCAGAGAACTCAGAACACATGTTAGTGAAGCTCCAAATCTGAGAGAAAACTCACCCAAGACCTTCAGTTACAATCAAGAGAGCAGTGAGCACAACTGGTTCCACAGTCACCTCACCTGGTCGACTGGTGTTCCTGGGGTTCACAGAGTTTTCTTCAAATCCAACTTCTGATACCCGATCTGCTAAAAGGAACCTTTTGACAAATTAACTGTAACAGAGTTTAATTGAACTAGAAAAAAGAAAAGATTCATAAATTGGGCACCTTTCAGAGTCACAGTAGATTCAGAGAGATTCCAGGGATGCCTCATGGTCACAACAAATTCATAGACAAAAAACAAAAGGGAAAGTGACGTACAGAAATCAGAAGCGATGTCCAGAAACAGCTGGATTGGTTACAGGTTGGTGTTTGCCTTATTTGGATACAGTTTAAACACTCGGCATTGTATGAGTGGTTGAAGTATGGCTGCTGGGATTGGCCAAGACTCAGCTTTTGTTAGAGACACATACTCCTAAGTTAAGTTTTCAATCTCGTCTACCTATTAAGTTAGGTTATGGTTTGTCCACAAGGACTCAAATATAGAAGAGGGAGCTAACCTATGAATATGCAAAGCATACAGAGTGATACAATGGACTCTAGAATATCAAAAGGGAGAATGTAGGAGAGCCAGGATATAAAACTACACATTAGGTACAATGCACACTACACAGGTGATGGGTACACTCGAATCTCAGAATTCACCATTATATAATTTATCCACATAAACAAAATCCACCTGCATCCCAAGAGCTATTGACATAATTAAAATTTTTCCAGACATCATGGATAATGAACAAGGATGGCATTGTTCATTGTGTAAAGGGAAAGATGTCCCTTACACAATGTTGAGCTCTTGAAATAGGTGTTCAATAAACCTTTCACTGTCTTTACTGATCTCAGGCTCCAGGCCTCACAGACTACCACAATGTCTAACTTAAACAAGGTCACATTCACTTAGAAAAAATAGGCATATTTTATTTTATTTTATTTTATTTATTGTTTTTTCAATTTTAATCAATTAGTAATTTTATTTTTTCTTCAAATAGAATCTTCAATT
>NW_016851584.1:0-653 GCF_001698545.2 Rhinopithecus bieti | reverse complement strand
TCGCTCGGCTAGTTTTTTTGTATTCTTTTAGTAGAGACGGGGTTTTACCGTTTTAGCCAGGATGGTCTCGATCTCCTGACCTCGTGATCCACCCGTCTCGGCCTCCCAAAGTGCTGGGATTACAGGCTTGAGCCACCGCGCCCGGCCTTGTTTTTTTTTTTTTTTTTGAGACAGAGTCTCGCTTTGTTGTCCAGGTTGGAGTACAGCAGTGCGATCTTGGCTTGCTACAACCTCCGCTTCCCAGGTTCAAGTGATTCTCCTGCCTCAGCTTCCTGAGTAGCTGGGATTACAGATGCCCACCACCACACTCAGCTAATTTTTGTATTTTTAGTATAGACTGGGTTTTGTCATGTTGGCCAGGCTGATCTCGAACTCCCGACCTCAAATGATCCGCCCACCACAGCCTCCCAAAGTGCTGGAATTACAGGCATAAGCCACCACACCCGGCCTACAACCCATACATAAGTCTCTAAACAATGCTGTGAAAGGAAAATAAAATCTCAGGACCCCAAACTCACTGTATCAAAGGGCAAGATAAGCTTGGGAGCCGAGACATGCAAAAACTGCTTTCCTTTTGCTCCCAGACAGACAGGGAGGATTGCTTGCAACCAGGAGTTGGAGACTAGCATGGGTACCGTAGCAAGACCCCATCT
>NW_016851583.1:0-1163 GCF_001698545.2 Rhinopithecus bieti | reverse complement strand
GACAGAAGTAGGCTTCAGAAGGTCAGTAATAACAAACTTCTCCAAGCTAAAGGAGGATGTTTGAACCCATTGCAAGGAAGCTAAAAACTCTGAAAAAAGATTAGATGAATGACTAACTAGAATAAACAGTGTAGAGGAGACCTTAAATGACCTAATAGAGCTAAAAACCATGGCATGAGAACTACATGAGGCATGCACAAGCTTCAATAGCTGATTCGATCAAGTAGAAGAAAGGTTTTCAGTGACGAAAGATCAAATTAATGAAATAAAGCAGGAAAAGAAGTTTAGAGAAAAAAGAGTTAAAAGAAATGAACAAAGCCTCCAAGAAGTATGGGACTATGTGAATAGACCAAATCTGTGTTTGACTGATGTACTTGAAAGTGACAGGGAGAATAAAATCAAGTTGGAAAACACTCATCAGGTTATTATCCAGGAGAACTTCCCCAAACTAGCAAGGCAGGCCAACATTCAATTTCAGGAAATACAGAAAACACCACAAAGATAATCCTTGAGAAGAGCAACCCCAAGACACATAATTGTCAGACTCACCAAGATTACAATGAAGGAAATAATGTAAAGGGCAGCTGGAGAGGAAGGTCGGGTTACCCACAAAGGGAAGCCCACCAGACTAACAGCGGATCTCTCAGCACTCAACGACATGGAAACTGAACAACCTGCTCCTGAATGACTACTGGGTAAATAACGAAATGAAGTCAGAAATAAAGATGTTCTTTCAAACCAATGAGAACAAAGACACAATGTAACAGAATCTCTGGGACACATTTAAAGCAGTGTGTAGAGGGAAATTTATAGCACTAAATGTTCACAAGAGAAAGCAGGAAAGATCTAAAATTGGCACCCTAACATCACAATTAAAAGAACTAGAGAAGCAAGTGCAAACAAACTCAAAAGCTAGCAGAAGGCAAGAAATAACTAAGATCAGAGCAGAACAGAAGGAGATAGAGACACAAAAAACCCTTCAAAAAATCAATGAATCCAGAAACTGGTTTTTTGAAAAGATCAACAATATTGATAGACCGCTAGCAAGACTAATAAAAAAGAAAAGAGAGAAGAATAAAATAGAGGCAATAAACATTGATAAAGGAGATATTACCACCAATCCCACAGAAATACAAACTACCATCAGAGAATATTTTAAACAT
>NW_016851582.1:0-652 GCF_001698545.2 Rhinopithecus bieti | reverse complement strand
GGCCGAGCTGCCGGTGCTGGACGCCCGCGGGCAGCGGGTACCTTTCGGCGCGCTGTTCCGGGAGCGCCGCGCCGTGGTGGTGTTCGTGCGGGTGAGCGGGTGGCGCGGCTGGGAGGGAGGCGCGGCCCGGGGCCCGGGCAGGCTGTGGGATGCGAGCTGCGCCTCCTGCTTCTTAGGACTGAAACGGGAAGGCAGCCTCCCCAGCCGCCGCCGCCGCTTCCCAACTAGGGCGGGGCAGGACGAGGGCGAGGCCCGCTTCCCACGCGCCGGGCGCCCGGGCCGCAGGTCCCGGCCCCGCGGGCGTCGCCTTTAGTCGCGTCACGCACAGCGAAGTACCGGGCTCTTTCGGGGCCCGCGGGTGCTGCGTTACTAACTTGCCCTTTCTGCCGAATTGGCTTTCAGCATTTCCTGTGTTACATCTGCAAGGAATACGTAGAGGATCTGGCCAAAATCCCCAAGAGTTTCTTACAAGTGAGTTTCTGAGCGTGGGCGGCCCAGTGCAGGCTTCTGCAGACCTTGCGAGCGGGGCGGGGGAGGACGCGGCTCCAACGCGGCACTTGCTACCCGGATTGCCCCTCCCTCCACCCTCGCCCCTCCCTCCACCCTCGCCCCTCCCTCCACCCTCGCCCCTCCCTCCACCCTCGCCCCTCCC
>NW_016851581.1:0-652 GCF_001698545.2 Rhinopithecus bieti | reverse complement strand
GAAGAAAGAAAGAAAATCTGTTGTTTAGTGTAGCCACCTTCATCTTATCTTAGCTGGATCTTCCGGATAACTTGCTGCAGCTTTTCCATTAGCACTTGGTTTGCTTTGCACTTCTATATTACAGAGATGGCGTCTTTCCTTAAATCTCATGAACCAACCTCTACTAGCTTCCTACTTTTTTCCTGCAGCTTCCTTACCTCTCTCAGCCTTCACAGAATTAAAGACAGATAGGACCTTGCTCTGGATTAGGCTTTGGCTTAAAGGAATGTTGTGACTGGTTTGATCTTCTATCAGACTCTCTCCAAGTCAGTAATACAGCTGTTTCACTTTCTTTATCCTTTGTGTGTTCACTGGAGTAGCACATTTAATTTCCTTCAAGAACTTTTCCTTTAAATTCACAACTTGACTGGTGCAAGAAGCCTAGCTTTTGGCTTATCTTAGCTTTTTTTTTTTTTTTTTTTTTTGAGATAGAGTTTCACTCTGTCACCCTGGCTGGAGTGCAGTAGCGCAGTCACAGCACATTGCAACCCCAACCTCCTGGCCCAAGTAATCTTCCCACCTCAGCCTCCCACATAGCTGGAACCACAGGCAACAGGCACATGCCACCATGCCTGTCTAATTAAAAAACAATTTTTGGCCGGGTGCGGTGGCT
>NW_016851580.1:0-652 GCF_001698545.2 Rhinopithecus bieti | reverse complement strand
AGCTACTTGGGAGGCTGAGGCAGGAGGATCACTTGAGCTTAGGGAGGTCGAGAATGCAGTGAGCCATGATCGTGCCACTGCACTCCAGTCTGAGTGACAGAGAGAGACCCTACCTTAAAAAAAAAAAAAAAAAAGTCCAGTATCTAGGCCGGGTATAGTGGTTCATGCCTATAATCCCAGTACTCTGGGACACCAAGGTGGTTAGATCCCTTGAAGCCAGGAGTTCTAGACCAGTCTGGGCAATAAAGCAAGATGTTGTCTCTACAAAGATATTAAATAAGAATAATGAGGCCGGGCTCAGTGGCTCATGCCTGTCATCCCTACACTTTGGGAGATCGAGGTAGGTGGATCACCTGAGGTCAGGAGTTCGAGACCAGCCTGGCCACCACGGTGAAACCCCATCTCTACTAAAAATACAAAAAAATTTTAGCTGAGCGTGGTGGTGCGCGCCTGTGATCCCAGCTACTCAGGAGGCTGAGGCAGGAGAATCACTTGAACCCGGGAGGCAGAGATTGCAGTGAGCTGAGATTGCACCGCTGTACTCCAGCCTGGGCAATAGGAGTGAAACTGTCTCAGAAGCAAAACAAAACAAAAACAAACAAAAAGAATAATGGAATAATAATAAAAGACCAGCATCTGGCACAGTGCTGGC
>NW_016851579.1:0-650 GCF_001698545.2 Rhinopithecus bieti | reverse complement strand
ATGGTATTAGGTCTAACATTTAAGTCTCTAATCCATAGAAAGCTGAAACTGGATCCTTTCCTTACTCCTAGCATAGTCTTTTAAATGTCCCTGGTTAGAGGAGTTAGGTCTGTTGATAATAGAAGTGTGAAATAAAATTAGAGGAAGCACAAAACAAGAGAAGGTAGCTATGAAACTTGCAATAACAACTTTGTACTAGAAAAATATCCAAAAGGCATAGTTTATGTGAATACAGACCACTTTTGAAGTAAGTAACTAAATTACAAAGCAAATTCAGCTTCTAGTAGTTAAAATAAGGATTTTAAGGAAACTCTTAAAACCAGGCCCCACACGTTGTCTCATATCACACTGACCATAACTCAATCCCACAGCCACACTAAGGGATCAGAGGATAGGAGATGCAGACTATGCACATGTGGTAATTCACCCAGCAAATAAGCCAAAGTTCTACAACAGAGCAGGGGGAATATGGGTATTAGGAGGCAGCTAATGGTCTTTCCTATGTTTCTATTCCACAGCTATTCTTGAAATCTGTTCCTTTTCGACTCCTAAAATGTAGCTGTAGGGGAGAAAGAGTAACATCTTTTCTTCACCATCACTAGGTTCATGACTGAAACCCTCATAACAAAAGACAGGTTATCAAGAAAAAA
>NW_016851578.1:5701-7178 GCF_001698545.2 Rhinopithecus bieti | reverse complement strand
AGGAAATAAAAAAAAAATAAGACTTTGAAGAGTAAGCCTAAAGTTGGTATACACCGGTTTTGGAAACCAAGTAAGTCAGTTAAATTGTCCTTTACCTCTCTTCCTGGACATCTTTCCTGAAAGACACTGGGCATACACTTATGTCAGGAGAAAAATAATAAACTGTTGTATAATTTTAATATGTTAAAAATAAGAACTGTGTAAAAAAATAAAAGTATATGAACAGAGTAAACAGACAACCTACAGAATGGGGAAAAAAAACTGTATACTATGCATCTAACAAAGGTCTAATATACAGCATCTACAAGAAATTTAAACAAATTTACAAGGGAAAAAAATCTTATAAAATGGCCCAGAACTATGAAATTACACTTTTCATATAAGACATACATGCAACCAGAAGTCATATGAAAAAAAGCTCAACATCACTGATCATTAAAGAAATGCAATTCAAAACCGAAATGATATATCATCTAACACCAGTCAGAATGGCTGTTACTAAAAAAGTAATAAAATAACAGATGCTGGCAAGGTTGTGGTAAAAAAAGGAATGCTTATACACTGTTGGTGAGATTTGTCCAGCCATTAGGGAAGACAGTGTGGCATTTCCTCAAATATCTAAAAACAGAAACACCATTTGAACCAGCAATGGCACTAGTGGGTATATACCAAAAGGAATACAAAACATTCTATTATACAGACACATGCAAGCATATGTTCACTGTGACTCTATTCACAATAGCAATAACATGGAATCAACCTAAATGTCTATCAATGTTAGACCAGATAAAGAAAATGTGGTACATCTACACCATGGAATACCTTGCAACTACAAAAATTCTTCCATGTTCTTTGCAGGGACATGGATGAAGCTGGAGGCTTAAAACCAAATATTGCATGTTTTTACTTATAAGTGGGAGCTAAATAATGAGAACAAATAGATATATAGAGAGGAACAACACATACTGGGGTTTTCGAGAGGTGAAGAGTAAGAGGAGAAAGAGGATTAGGATAAACAACAAATGGTACTAGGCTTAATACGTGGGTGATGAAATAATCTGTATAACAAACCCTCATGACACAAATTTACCTAGGTAACAACCTGAAATTAAAATAAAAGCTAAAAAAAAAAAAATGAAGAATAAATAGCCTGGACAGACCAATAACAAATATGGAAATTGAATCAGTAATCAAACACACAAACAAAAAAACCACAGGGCCAGATGGATTCACAGATCAATTTTAGCAATTATTAAGAATTAATACCAATCCTTTTTAACTGTTGTAAAAAAAATTAGACAAAGGGAGGGAACACTTCCAAACACATAAGGCCAGCATCATTCTAATGCCAAATACAATCAAAGACACCATGTGAAAAAACACTACAGACCAATAACTCTGCTGAGTTTGGTGCACAAATTTTCAACAAAATATTAGCTAACCAAATTCAACAGCACATTATATATATATATATATA
>NW_016851578.1:0-2371 GCF_001698545.2 Rhinopithecus bieti | reverse complement strand
TTTTTTTTTTTTTTTTTTTTTTTTTTTTTTTTTTTTTTTTCAGTGACTATGTCTCCTATACCCTCTCTGCATGCAATGCTGTGGGAATTTTTACAGCTCAGAAAAATAATTCTGTTATACAGGATCAGCAAATGCCATAGTAACTTGGAACATAGCTCAAGTGATTGCTATTTTTGTGATTTTCTAGGAAAAGAGTGCCCCCACACCCCAGAAACATTGCTTTCTCTCTCTCTTTTATCTAGAGAGCACATGGAAACAAAGCTACTGCCTGGTATTTTAAAGTCTACAGTGCCACCTAGTGGAACAGGAATCCTCTCTATGAGGGACGTTGTCGGTTCTTTGCTGAAAACCTCCAGTTTCCCAATTCCCCTCCCTTTTAGTGTCTCTCTAGTAGAAATCAGGCTTTATGCCTCTTCTGTGAATTGGGAAACTCAACAAGGAGAAGAAAAATGTCCTCCATAACCACATTTTATCCTCAGTACTGTCTGCATCTGCAGGATAACAGCCATTTGGTACCTACGTTCTTTTATTTTTTTTTTGGAGACAGAGTTTCACTCTGTCACCCTGGCTGGAGTGCAGTGGCAGGATCTGGGCTCACTGCAAGCTCCGCCTCCTGGGTTCATGCCATTCTCTTACCTCAGTCTCCCACCTTATGTTCTTTTAAGACACCTATTCTTCATCCAATTAAAATGGTACTTAAATAGTAAGGGATTTTATGTCTGGAAATTAACCAGACACAAATTCCCCTTACTAAATAAATCGAGGCCATATAACGCTCAACTCAATGCATGTCCTCCATTAAGGGATCTTCCCCAGATCTAATTGTTATGAAGTCTTTCTTGAGATCTACCTATCAGGGAGCCATGCAGATCACACAAGTCTAGGAAGTCAAAGGGAAATCACCAGTGGAGGACTACAGTTGTATGTGGAAGCATGACTAATCCTACCTCACAGTTCTTCCAGATTCATAGTTGCAGGTCATGCCTGCATCCATGGGTTTTATTAATGCCTCTCTCAGCACTAATAAACCAAAAAGGAAAATCAACAGGGGAGACACTCCCACTGTCTTTCCCTCCACCCTGGGCTATTCCAAAGTTAAGAAGGAGCAGAGGGTTGCCTCTCTATTTTTCTAGATAGGTAACAGACAATCTTTGGCCTGCACTTCTCTCTCATGCATTCCGAAGCACTGAGACTCCTTTGGACCCAAGACTTTGAAGACAAAGCAGCTTATTTCATTTTGCACAAGAATGTGGCCTTCTTACCTACTTGAGGATGAATAGACCTGGCCTGGTGAGGGAAGCCTTGATTTTAAAACTATCCAACAATTAGATATTTTCTGTAGACAGAACAGCAAATCATCCAAGGTCCCCTATGCAGAGGCTTTCTTTGTCCTGTGACACAACCCAGACCTTTGCAAGCATTACACAATTGACCCAGCACTTTTAGAAGTCATACCAGGCAGGCCCAAATGGAATGATTCCCCAAAACTAGAAAAACAAATTTTGGGGCAACCATCTGTGGCAGCCATTGAGTGCATTGGCCTTCTTGTCCACCTTACTCAGGGTACCCTTCAACTACACCATCAGCTTCTCCAGTTCCACCACTTCCAAAACTCCCCATTCCCCCAGCTTCACTCTTACCCCTACAGGTAATACCCATTGAAAGTTATGCCACTAATGGCTGGGCATGGTGGCTCATGTCTGCAATCCCAATACTTTTGGAGGCCAAAGTGGGTGGATCACCTGAGGTAGGGAATTTGAGACTAGCCTGGCCAACATAGTGAAACCCCATCTCTATGAAAAATACAAAAATTAGCTGGGTGAGGTGGCAGGCAGCTGTAATAACAGCTACTTGGGAGGCTGAGGTAGGAAAATTGCTTGAACTAGGGAGGCAGAGGTTACAGTGAGCTGAGATTGTGCCACTGCACTCCAGTCTGGGCAACAGAGAGAGACTACATCTCAAAAATAAAAAACTGAAAAAAAAAAAAAGAAAGTTATGCCACAAAGGTTCATGATCCCTTCCCTTTACAGCACCTTAGGCAAATAAGGGAGGATATTTGGACTGATTTTCTGATGACCCTGATAGATATGTAGATTCTAAAATTTAACTCAGGTGTTTGACCTCATATAGAGAGATGTTATGCTGCTCCTAAGCCAATCCCTAATCACTGCTTAAAAACAGGCAGCTCTGCAGACAGCAGAGAAGTACAGAGATGGGCAACATGTCTCTATAGTAGGTCAAACAGGAAAAGAGGAGATAGGAAAGGCGAAAAAATATGGAAACCATCATTCCCAATAGGAAGAGAGGCAGTACCTCTTGACAACTCTGATTGAAATCCCAAAGACTCCACGGATGAGTGACTAAAAAACAC
>NW_016851576.1:0-804 GCF_001698545.2 Rhinopithecus bieti | reverse complement strand
GGGGACTTCTGCTCCTCTCCAATGTCTCCTGTGTCGGGGGGGTCTTCTGGCAGCGGAGACTCAGGCGTCTTGCTGAGGGTGAGGAGAGACTTTCCCTGAGGGTGATGGGGAACTTCCTGAGGCCAGGGGAGGGGCTTGTATGGGGTCACTGAGCCCTTTATTCCTGTTTACTTCAGGCGTCTCAGGGAAGACAGAGGCAGAGTAAGTGGGGATATTTTTCTGTAAAGAAGGCTCTGAGGGAGGAGGTTTGGAGGAGATGGGTGGCAGGGGGCAGCACTCAACTGCCCTCCACACCTCCATCCTGGAAGGTCGGAGGACCGAGTCAGGAACGAATATGAGGAGAGCCAGTGGACGGGAGAGCAGGACACTCGGAGCTCCACGGTGAGTGGGGGTGGCCCTGGCGACCCCGCAGTCAGGGCACTGACGGCAACTGAAACCCTGCCGTTAGCATCAGGTTGATCATTGCCCTTCCTGCGACCGTGGAGTCAGAGGATGGAAAGGGCTTTGTCTGTTTTGCATGCGGGGAACAGGTCAGCACAACAGAGGCAGAACCATATTACCGCTCCCTGAGGGACTTCAGCCCCCGGCTGCCCCCGACACAGGAGGAGGTGTCTTACTCCCAAGGTGAGTTAGGACCCCACTCAGAGGTACCCCTGACGCCTGGACTGTGTGCCTTGATCGTGTCTCCCTTCCACTCCAACTCCAGGTTTCACAGGTGAAGATGAGGATATGGCCTTCCCTGGGCACTTGTATGATGAGGTAGAAAGAACGTACCCGCTGTCTGGAGCCTGGGGACCCCTCTAC
>NW_016851575.1:0-805 GCF_001698545.2 Rhinopithecus bieti | reverse complement strand
GTCTCGGCCTCCCAAGGTGCTGGGATTACAGGCTTGAGCCACCGTGCCCGGCCGCCTGGCTAATTTTTTTGTATTTTTAGTAGAGATGGGGTTTCACCGTGTTAGTCAGGATGGTTTCGATCTCCTAATCTCGTGATCCGCCCGCCTTGGACTCCGAAAGTGCTGGGATTACAGGCATAAGCCACTGCGCCCAGCCTTCTTTTTCTTTTTAAGACAGAGTCTCGCTCTGTTGCCCAGGCTGGAGTGCAGTGGCACAATCTTGGCTCACTGCAACCTCTGCCTCCTGGGCTCAAGCAATTCTTCTGCCTCAGCCTCCCAAGTAGCTGGGATTACAGGTGCATGTGCACCACCATACGTGGCTAATTTTTGTATTTTTAGTAGAGATGGGGTTTCACCGTATTGCCCAGGCTTGTCTCGAACTCTTGACCTCAAGTGATCCACCCACCTCAGCCTCCCAAAGTGCTGGGATTATAGGCATGAGCCACCGTGCCCAGCCTTACATACTTGTTTACAAGGCAATGTGGGAATACAAAGAATACAGACCTTGCCATCCAGAAATCTTTAGTCTGGCAGATGAAACGAAAGCCATGCACACGAGTAATTGTAATACAGCCTCGGTTCTAAGCCAGGGATGTGCCTGGCACAGTATAGGGTAAGGCCTGGCCTGGGGCCCCCCTGGGCTGTCGGATTCTGTCGGGTTTAGGACTCCTGTGTGGCACAGAATCATCTGTTTGGCATTTAATTTTAAGAAATGATTTAGTAAAAATTAAGTCACATATGTACATGGTAAAAGTGACTCATGGCC
>NW_016851574.1:0-830 GCF_001698545.2 Rhinopithecus bieti | reverse complement strand
TGGAACCTTCTTGTTTCCCAGGAAGTTTCTTCAATTATTTTAAGTGTTTGTTTAGATATAGAGTAAGATTACAAACAAGAAAAGAAAAAGTGGAGGTGATAGCTTCCTCCTGCCTTTACCTATGACATAGAATCGAAAGAAATTAAAAATAGTTACCTTTGAAAGATGGGATAAGGATTGAGTTTTTTTTTTTCACAACTATTAATTAATACCTTAAGGTAAATCTGAAAACTGAAATTTAGTACACATTTATGAGGTAAAATTATCTCTTTTATCTGTTTATACATATTAAATGTCAATTCCAAATCTTTAAGGCTATTTGTGTCTTTTGAAAGAAAGGGTACTTAATTGACATTTATGAATTCATGTGACTCTATTTTTATCAAAATGTTTAAAAATAAGTGTGTTTAATATGATTGCAACTTTTGACTGTTTTGCTGACACCATAGGCAAGAATGATATGTGTGCTGTATGCTTCCATTTTTTTCTACTTTGACTTGGCTTATAAAATAAAATTGTTTAGTAATTACCTAACACTCATGCTAACCTACTTTGTGATTATAGCAAACGTTATGTAAACTAGTCAATGTCTCCACTGAATCTTATGATCCACTGTCATTGCCTTAGTTGTCTTTTTTAAAATAAATTAATCAAATTGGTAACAAAACATAACTAAAAGAACCTGTAAAAGAGCTTGCACCTGTAATCCTAGCTACTTGGGAGGTTAAGAGGATTGCTTAAGCTTAGGAGTTTGAGACCTACCTGGGCAACATAGCGAGACCCTGTCTCAAAAAAAAAATATATGTATATATATAATTTTATATGAATAT
>NW_016851573.1:0-835 GCF_001698545.2 Rhinopithecus bieti | reverse complement strand
TTTTGAAAGGTGCCTTACTAGATCAGGACCCCAATTCATGGGCTCCCTAACTTAAAGAGTTCATGCACACTCCTGAGACACCTTTTTGTCCCAAACTCAATTCGAAGCTTTGGGTTGAACCCCTAGAAGGGAAAACTAGATCTAAAGGATCTAAAGGCAGGCAACAACAGAAGACAAGGGGCACAGTGCAGGTGAGCATGACTAAATTCTGCTGATTATGTCCACCCTCATTTCATAGATAGAGGCTATGCTAGTATCCATCACATAAATGAGGTCTGAGAAACTCAAAGATTACTGACAGCACAAGGGAAAGGCAGTATGTGGGTGAGTGCAGATAATTCCCACCCTCTAGGCCCCCTATTAACATGGGTGAAAGTGGCTTTGGCACCCATGGGCAGCACCCTTCTGAGATCACTGGGACTCAGCGATACAAGGATGGAAGAAAGGGGATGTCTTTTGCTTCTCTCTCACACAGACCCTGGATATTCACTGGGTAGGAAAAGGAACTGAGGGACGCCTCTCTTTTCCTCTTTCCAGATGTGTGACCAATCACCTTCAATCTGTACTTCTCTTGAATGCCTCCTGAATCACTGG
The DNA here is from genome assembly GCF_001698545.2 of Rhinopithecus bieti. Taxonomy (NCBI): domain Eukaryota; kingdom Metazoa; phylum Chordata; class Mammalia; order Primates; family Cercopithecidae; genus Rhinopithecus; species Rhinopithecus bieti. Next base: position 241 of record NW_016851573.1, on the reverse strand, counting down.
GACTTCTTTAAAAAAAACCTTTTCCTTTTTTCTCCTCTGTCCTCCCTTTTTTCCTTTTTTCTCCTCTGTCCTCTCTTCACAGATGGGCAATTGTGTCCCTTTACCACAGGACACTCCCTTCAGATGCATCCCCCAAACTAGGAAAAGTTAATTTCCCCAAACCTTAAACTACTTGGCTTAAAATTGAGCTTTGGGGGAAGGGAACGCAGGAGTCTGCTATGCTGGCATAAGAGTAAACTTT
>NW_016851572.1:0-834 GCF_001698545.2 Rhinopithecus bieti | reverse complement strand
TTCCCTTTTGGGTAACCCGACATTTCTCTCTGGCTGCCCTTAACATTTTTACCTTCATTTCAACCTTGGTGAATCTAACATTTATGTGTCTTGGAGTTGCTCTTCTGGAGGATTATCTTTGTAGCACTCTCTGTATTTCCTGAATTTGAATGTTGGCCTGCCTTGCTAGGCTGAGGAAGTTCTCCTGGATAATATCCTGAACAGTGTTTTCCAACTTGGGTCCATTCTCACCATCACTTTCAGGTACACCAATCGGACGTAGATTTGGTCTTTTCACATAGTACTATATTTCTTGGAGGCTTTTTTCATTTCTCTTTATTCTTTTTTCTCAAAACTTCTCTTCTTGCTTCATTTCATTCATTTGATCTTCCATCTCTGATACCCGTTCTTCCAGTTGATCGAATAGGCTACTAAAACTTGTGCATTCATCACGTAGTTCTCGTGCCATGGTTCTCAGCTCCATCAGGTCCTTTAAGGACTTCTCTGCATTGGTTATTCTAGTTAGCCATTTGTCTTATCGTTTTTCAAGGTTTTTAACTTCTTTGCGATGGGTTCTAACTTCCTCCTTTAGCTTGGATAAGTTTGAACATCTGAAGCATCCTTCTCTCAACTCGGCTACAGTAATCAAAACAGCATGGTACTGGTACCAAAACAGAGATATAGACCAATGGAACAGAACAGAGGCCTCAGAAATAATACTACACATCGACAACTATCTGATCTTTGACAAACTTGAACAAAAACAAGAAATGGGGAAAGGATTTCCTATTTAACAAATGGAACTGGGAAAACTGGCTAGCCATAGGTAGAAAGCTGAAACTGGATCCCTTCCTT
>NW_016851571.1:5689-7760 GCF_001698545.2 Rhinopithecus bieti | reverse complement strand
CTTTGGCTAGGAATGACTCTGTTTAAGTGAGTAGCTCATTAACCCAAAGGAGTGAAGTTTTAGTGGTGACACTTCAGCAGGAAGATTTTTTTTTATTAATAATTTCATTGACTAAATGTCTTTTATGTGTCAGGCATTGTAATAGATGATTTTCATATCAAGTATAAAATTATTGTCTCTATTTTCACTTCAACCTAGTGAGGAAAGTAGTATTGGCTCCACTTACAGATGAGGAAACTGAGGCTTACAAAGTTTAAGTAACTTGTCCCATGCCATGCATCTGATAAGTTGTGGATCTGGGGTTAGTACCTGTGTCTGCTCCAAAGCCTGTATTCTCGCTTTATACCATATTGACTCTGACGTTGCTATATAATTGTACTGAATAAATAGGGATAATGTATCCATATTACATAGTAATGCAGACCTTGACCTCTAATCAAAATGTATATGAGTTTTGCCTTGAGAATGGCATAATATGTAACCATAATGCCCTCAGACCCCAGTAGTTTGAAAAGGAAAAGCCAAAATCTTGCTTCTCATTAACTTTGGTAAGTTGACTTGATGGTTCTCTGTTTTCGATCCACTTTCACGATATCTGTCTTTAAATTGGAGCATTAAGGCCAATGAGATTCAAAGTCATTACTGATATAACTAGATTGATAGCTACCATATTTGTTACTGTTTTCTATTTAATATCCTTATTTTTTGTCCCTAGTTTTATCTTCTACCGTTTCCCTGTCTTTTGTGGTTCTAATTGAGCATTTTATATGCTTTCATTTTCTCTCCTTTCTTAGCATATCAGTTATACTTCGTTTTTTTTTAAACTTCTTTTAATTGTTGCCATAGAGTTTGCAATTTACAACTAATCCAAGTCCACTTTCAAGTGACAGTATACCACTTCATGGGTAGCATATCTTATAATAACAGACCACTTCATGGGTAGCATATCTTACAACAACAGAATAATTCTAATTCTTCCCTTCTGTTCCTTATATCATTGCTGTCACTCGTTTCACCTATATAGGGATAAACATAACATATATGCATAAGCGTATGAAATAAAATACATTATTACTAATACTACTTTGATCAAACTTATTTGTTAGATCATTTTAAAATCAGAAAAGATAGTTTTCATTAGTTTTAAAATTAAAAAAAATTTTATTATACTTTAAGTTCTAGGGTACATGTTCACAATGTGCAGTTTTGTTACATATGTATACATGTGCCATGTTGGTTTGCTGCACCCATTAACTTGTCATTTACATTAGGTATATCTCCTAATGCTATCCCTCCCCCCTTCCCCCACCCCATGACAGGCCCCAGTGTGTGATGTTCCCCACCCTGCGTCCAAGTGTTCTCATTGTTCAATTCCCACCTATGGGTGAGAACATGCGGTGTCTGGTTTTCTGTCCTTGTGATAGTTTGTTCAGAATGATGGGTTCCAGCTTCATCCATCTCCCTTCAAAGGACATGAACTCTTCCTTTTTTATGGCTGCATAGTATTCCACGGTGTATATGTGCCACATTTTCTTTATCCAGTCTATCATTGATGGACATTTGGGTTGGTTCCAAGTCTTTGCTATGGTGAATAGTGCTGCCATGAACATACGTGTGTATGTGTCTTTATAGTAGCATGATTTATAATCCTTTGGGTATATACCCAGTAATGGGATGGCTGGGTCAAATAGTATTTCTAGTTTTAGATCCTTGAGGAATCATCACACTGCCTGCCACAATGGTTGAACTAGTTTACAGTCCCACCAACAGTATATGAAAGTGTTCCTATTTCTTCACATCCTCTCCAGCACCTGTTGTTTCCTGACTTTTTAGTGATCACAATTCTAACTGGTGTGAGATGGTATCTCATTGTGGTTTTGATGTGCATTTCTCTGATGGCGAGTGATGATGAGCATGTTTTCATGTGTCTGTTGGCTGCATAAATGTCTTCTTTTGAGAAGTGTCTGTTCATATCCTTCTCCCACTTTTTGATAGGGTTGTTTGATTTTTTCTTGTAAATTTGTTTAAGTTCTTTGTAGATTCTGGATATTAGCCCTTTGTCAGATGGGTA
>NW_016851571.1:0-2067 GCF_001698545.2 Rhinopithecus bieti | reverse complement strand
TTCTTTTCTTGTAAATTTGATTAAGTTCCTTGTAGATTCTGGATATTAGACTTTTGTCAGATGGATAGATTGCAAAAACTTTCTCCCATTCTGTAGGTTGTCTGTTTACTCTGATAATAGTTTCTTTTGCTGTGCAGAAGCTTTTTAGTTTTAGTAACATCCCATTTGTCAATTTTTGCTTTTGTTGTAATTGCTTTTGATGTTTTTGTGATGAAATCTTCTACAGTCCTCTGCTCTACCAACTGAGCTGTTGAAGGATCTTGAAACACTGTCAGTTTTATATGTTGATTTTGTATCTTGTTACTTTACTTTATTAGTTCAAATAGTTTTTTATGAAGCCTTTAGGGTTTTCTATATATAAGATTTTGTCATCTACAAACAGGGACAATTTAACTTCCTCTTTTCTATTTCAAATGCCCTTTATTTTTTCTTTGCCTAATTGCTCTGGCTAGGACTTCTGGTACTAGGATGAGTAGAAGTGGTGGAAGTGAATATTCTTGTCATATTCCAGATCTTAGAGGAAAAGCCTTAAACTTTTCCCATTTAGAATAATGTTTGCTGTGGGTTTGCCATATATGGTCTCTATTATATTGAGGTATGTACCTTTTATACTTAATTTGTTGAGAATTTTTATTGTAAAGGGATGTTTCATTTTGTCAAATGCCTTTTCTGCACCTATTGAAATGTATTGATTTGTGTATTTTAAAACATTCTTGCATCCCTAGCATGAATCCTACTTGATCATAGTGAATAATACTTTCAATGTGTTATTGAATTTGGTTTGATACTATTTTGTTCAGGATTTTTGCATCTATGTCCATCAGTGATCTTGGCTTATAGTTTTCTTTTTTGTTGTGTTTTTGATTTTGATATCAGAGTCATGCTGGCCTCAAAACGAGTTTGGAAGTATTTCCTCTTCTTTAATTGTCTGGTATAGTTTGAGAAGAATTGGTATTAGTTCTTTAAATGTTTGGTAAAATTCATCAGTGAGGCCATCAGATTGTGGGCCTTTTTTTAATTGGTGGGAGAATTTTTATTACTAATTCCACTTTCTCACTCATTATTGGTCTGTTCAGATTTTTTATTTATCCTTAACTCAATCTTGGTAGGTTGTATGTGTGTAATAGCTTTTCAATTTCTTGTAGGTTATTAACTTCTTTGGCGTATAATTGTTCATAATCGTCTCTCATGATTCTTTGTATTTCTGTGGTATCAGTTGTAATATCTCCTTTTTCATCTGATTTTATTTATTTGAATATTTTCTCTTTTTTTAGTCCAGGTAAAGATTTGTCAATTTTATTTATGTTTTCCAAAGCCAACTGTTTGTTTTGTTGGTCTTTTGTTATTTTCTAGTCTCCATTTCTTTTCAATGTTCTGATATTTATTATTGCCTTCCTTATACTAATTTTGGGTTTAGATTGTTCTGTCTTTCTAATTCCTTGAGGTGCAATATTAGGTTATTTGAGATTTTTTTTTCTTTTTTGATGTACGCATTTATTGCTATAATCTTCCTTCTTATAACTGCTTTTTTTGTATCCCATAGGTTTTGCTATGCTGTGTTTCAACTTTTATTTAGCTCAATAAATTTTTGAAAATAGCCATTTAATTTCTTAATTGCCCTATTTGTTATTTATAAGCCTGTTGCTTAATTTCTCTGTATTTGTAAAGTTTCCAAAATTCTTCCTTTTATTAATATCTAGTTTTATACCATTGTGGTCAGAAAAGATAATTGATACAATCTCTATCTTCTTAAATTTGTTGTGACTTGGTTTGTGGCCTAATATGTGATCTATCTTGGAGAACTTTTCTTTTCATGTGCAGCAAGAAGAATAAGTATTCTGCAGTCTACCATTGATGGCCATTTAGGTTGATTCTGTCTTTGCTATTGTGAGTAGTGCTGCAATGAACATATGTGTTCAGGTGTCTTTATGGTAGAACAATTTATATTCCTTTGGGTATATACCCAGTAATGGAATTTCTGGGTCAAATGGTAGTTCTGTTTTTAGCTCTTTTAGGAATCACCATATTGTTTTCCAGAAAGGTTGAACTAATTTACACTCCCACCAA
>NW_016851570.1:0-835 GCF_001698545.2 Rhinopithecus bieti | reverse complement strand
GAACAGACATTTCTCAAAAGAAGACACTTATGCAGCCACCAAACTATAAATAAAAAAGCTCATCATCACTGGTCATTAGAGAAATGCAAATCAAAACCACAATGAGATACCATCTCATGCCACTTAGAATGGCGATCATTCAAAAGTCAGGAAAACAACAGATGCTGGAGAGGATGTGGAGAAATAGGAATGTTTTTACACTATTGGTGGGGGTGTAAATTTAACTATGGTGGAAGACAGTGTGGAGATTCCTCAAGGATCTAGAACCAGAAATACCATTTGACCTAGCAATCCCATTACTAGGTATATACCCAAAGGATTCTAAATCATTCTACTATAAAGACACATGCACACATATGCTGATTGCAGCACTGTTCAAAATATCAAAGACTTGGAACCAATCCAAATGCCCATCAATGATAGAATGGATAAAGAAAATGTGGCACATATACACCATGGAATACTATGCAGCCATATAATAGGATGAGGTCATGTCCTTCGCAGGGACATGGATGAAGCTGGAAATCATCATTCTCAGCAAACTACCACATGAACAGAAAACCAAACACCGCATGTTCTCACTCATAAGTGAGAGCTGAATAATGAGAACACATGGACACAGGGAGGGCGACATTATACACTGGGGCCTTTCAAGGGGTGGGGGGGCTAGGGGAGGGATAGCACCAGGAGAAATGCCTAATGTAGATGACAAGATGACGGGTTGATGGGTGCAGCAAACAACCACGACACATGTATACCTATGTAACAAACTTGCAGGTTCTGCACGTGTATCCCAGAACTTAAAGTATAAGGGAAAAAAGAAAGAAGAAAGAAC
>NW_016851569.1:0-804 GCF_001698545.2 Rhinopithecus bieti | reverse complement strand
GAGACAGGGTCTTACTTTGTTTCCCTGGCTGGAGTGCAGTGGCACAATCATGGTTCACTGCAGCGTTGACCTCCTGGGCTCAAGCAGTCCTCCCACCTCAGCTTCCTGAGTAGCTGGGACCACAGGCACGCACCACAATGCCCAGCTAATTTTTTGTGTTTTTTTTGTAGAGGTGGGTTTCACCATGTTGGCCAGGCTGGTCTCCAACTTCTGGGCTCAAATGATCCGCCTGCCTCGGCTTCCTACAAACAGGGAAGCATGAGCCACCGTTGCCCAGCCCATGCCAACTTTATAAGGGGTATTTTGTTGTTGTTGTTTTGTTTTGTTTTGTTTTTTGAGACAGAATCTCACTTTGTCGCCCAGGCTGAAGTGATCTCAGCTCACTGCAACCTCTGCCTCCCGGGTTCAAACGATTCTTCTGCCTCAGCCTCCCAAAGTGCTGAGGCATGTGCCACCACACCCAGCTAATTCTTGTATTTTTAGTAGAGACCGGGTTTCACCAAGTTGGCCACGCTGGTCTTGAACTCCTGACCTCAGGTGATCCGCCTGCCTCTGCCTCCCAAAGTGCTGAGATTGCGGTGTGAGCCACTGCACTTGGCCTATAAGGGGTATAATTAAAGCTATTGAAATATCACACCTAGCAAGTGGCAAAGGTGGAACTTGAACCCAGGCAGTAGACTGGCTCTAAAACTAGTGCACCAGATTGGCCGGGCACGGTGGCTCACGCCTGTAATCCCAGCACTTTGGGAGGCTGAGGCAGGCGGATTACCTGAAGTCAGGAGTTCGAGGCCAGCCTGGCCAACA
>NW_016851568.1:0-803 GCF_001698545.2 Rhinopithecus bieti | reverse complement strand
ATGGATTCTTGCTCTGTTGCCCAGGCTGGAATGCAGTGGCACGATCTCAGCTCAATGCAACCTCCATCTCCTAGTATTTAACCCAATATATTAACATTATTATTTTAACATATAATATAAAGATTAAATATACTTTATATTCTTTTTTTACTAAATTTTTGAAATCCAGCAGGTAAATACATTTATAGCACATTTGGATATGGACTGGATACATTTCTTTCTGTTTTTTTTTTTTTTTTTTCCAGTTAGGGTCTCATTCTGTCACCCCAGACTGGAGTGCAGTGGTGCAATCATAACTCATTGTAGCCTCGAACTCCTGAACTCAAGTGATCCTCTCTCCTCAGCCTCCTAAGTAGCTGGGACAGGGGTGCACCACTGTGCCTGGCTAATTGTTAAAAAATTTTTTTTTTTTTGTAGAGACAGGGTCTTGCTTTGTTGCCCAGCCTGGTCTCAAACTCCTGGGCTTAAGTGATCCTCTCACCTCAGCCTCCCAAAGTGCCAGAATTATAAGTGTGAACCATCATGCCTGGCGCCACATTTCAAGTTCTCAGTAGCCACGTATGGCTCAGGACCACTTTATTGGACAGTGTAAGGCCAGAGTCTAAGCCATTCCCATGTAGCCCCAAGAGTGAGCAATGCCAGCCATGTGCTAGGTAATGAAGGGAGTGTTTTGCTGGGAAAACAATGTGTAGCTACTTTTATCTGACCTTCCTTCAGGCTTCCTGTTGGAACTAGCCCTACTGTGTGCCCTCTGAGTTCTTGTGAACTCCTTTTTTTTTTCCTTTAAAAAATTTTTTTGGCCA
>NW_016851567.1:0-804 GCF_001698545.2 Rhinopithecus bieti | reverse complement strand
ACAAAGCTATTATGCTGATGGAGCATGCTTCTTAAATCCTTTAAAAACACTCACCATATAAACTCGCATTTGAGCTTGTGTGTTTTATTTCTTAATGTGTAGAGTTCTCCTTTCTCAAAATTGCCAGTGCGTACTTGGCTTAACTCAAGAACAGTTTCTTCTGGATTCCTTATTTGATTTATTTAACCTAATTATATTCTAATATTGCAAATATTACCATAAGTGGGTAAAAGTAAAATTCCTCTTCTGAAAATGTGTCCTGTGCTTTTAGATTTTTAAATTCCATAATATACATTCTTAATTTTCAACTCAATATTCTGAACTAGAAATGTTTTCACATACTAATGATGCTATCAGAAGGAAGTTTTTTTCTGCTTAAAAATATAGTTATGTTTCTAGCTATATTAAAAAATACGGTTTCAAACTAGATACTGGGCAGGTGCGGTGGCTCACGCCTGTAATACCAACACTTGGGGAGGCCGAGGCAGGCAGATCAGGAATTTGAGACCAGCCTGGGCAACATGGCGAAATCCTGTCTCTACTAAAAAATACAAAAATTGCTGGGCGTGGTGGCTTACTCCTGTAATCCCAGCACTTTGGGAGGCCAAGGCAGGCAGATCACGAGCTCAAGAGATCAAGACCATCCTGGCCAACATGGTGAAACCCTATCTCCACTAAAAATACAAAAAAAACTAGCCAGGCATGGTCGTGGGCACCTGTAGTCCCAGCTACTTGGGAGGCTGAGGCAGGAGAACGGCGTGAACCCAGGAGGCAGAGCTTGCAGTGAGCTGAGATCATGCCACT
>NW_016851566.1:0-804 GCF_001698545.2 Rhinopithecus bieti | reverse complement strand
AGACAAAGTCTCACTCTGTCACCCAGGCTAGAGTGCAGTGGTATGATCTCGGCTCACTGCAACCTCTGCCACCCGAGTTCAAGCAGTCATCTGCTTCAGCCTCCCAAATAGCTGGGATTACAGGGACATGCCACCACCCCAGCGTGTAGTTGATTTTTGTGTCTTGATTTTGTATTCTGCATCTTTGCTGAATTCATTTATTAGGTCTAACAGTTCCATGTGTGTGTGTGTATGTGTAATCTTTAGAGCTTTCTGCATATAATATCATATCATCTGTGAACAGAGGTTATTTTATTTCTTTCTAATTTGGATGCCTTTTTTTCACCCTTAATTGCTCCAGCTAGAACTTCCTGTACTATGATGAATAGAAGTAGTGAAAGCAGGCATCTTTGTTTTGTTCCTGATCTTAGGGGAAAAGTTTTTCCGTACAGCAGGTCCTCAGATAACATAATTGCATTACAACATTGATGAGAAAAAAAATTGATTCCCAGCTGGGGCCACTATCTATGTGAAGTTTTCACATTCTCCCCATGTATGCATGGGTTTTCTCTGGGTACTCCAGTTTTCTCCCACAGATGTATGTGTTGGGTTCATTGGTGTGACTAAGTGGTCCCAATGTGAGTGAATGTTGGTGTGTGTGTGTGCTCCCTGAGATGGAATGATGTCCTGTCCAGGGCTGTTCACCTTGTGTCCCAGGCTTCCAGGATAGGCTCTGGCCACCTGCAACCCTAAGCTGGAATAAGCAGGTTGGAAAATGAATGAATACAAATTATTATCAAATACAGATTTATAAAGTAGATGAGA
>NW_016851564.1:0-801 GCF_001698545.2 Rhinopithecus bieti | reverse complement strand
AATTTTAAAAGTCTGTTGAGGTATTTTGTAGAATTTGGGTTTATCTGATGCTTGTTTCATAGTTAGGGGTTATGGATTTCTGGAAGGAAGATCAGGAAGGTAAAGTGCCATTATCAAATGTACGTGACCTATCACTGATGATGTTAACCTTGATTGTGAGTATAGAAAACTATTTCCAGGAGTGCTGCTATAATGGGGAATAGGAAACTTTAATAGTACTTAATATGGTATTCCATTTATTCGTTCAACAAATATTTATTGAATGTGTACCCTGTGCCAGGATCTTGGATACAACAGTGAACAAAAACAGGTAAATCCTTGCCTTCATTGAGCTTACAGTCTGGTTGAGAAGAGACACAATAAATAATAATATAATAAATTTTATAGTATGTTAGAAGGTAATGCATGCTATGGAAAAATTACATCCCTGAGCAAAAGGGATGGGAGGGCAAATGACATTATTAGTGGAGTGACTAGGGCAATGCCTCATTGAGAAGGTGACATCTGAGCAAAGACTTGAAGGAAGGGAGGGATGTAGTCATTGGAGATCTAGAGTAGAGCCTTCCAGGTAGAAGAAACAGCCAGTGGAAAGACCCCAAGGTATGAACATGGCTAGTGTGTTTGAAAAATAGGAAGGAGGAGGCTGGGCACAGTGGCTTGCACCTGTAATCCCAGTGCTTTGGGAGGCCGAGGCGGGTGGATTACTGGAGGTCAGGAGTTCAGGACCAGCCTGGCCAACATGGTAAAACCCTGTCTCTACTAAAATACAAAATATTAGCTGGGCATGGTGGCAGGCACCTG
>NW_016851563.1:0-837 GCF_001698545.2 Rhinopithecus bieti | reverse complement strand
AAAAAAAAAAATTAGCCAAGTGTGGTATTACACACCTGTAGTCCAAGCTACTAGGAGGATGTGGTGGGAGGATCACTTGAGTCCAGGAGGTTGAGGCTGCAGTGAGCTGTGATCGTGCCACTGCATTCCAGCCCAGGTGACAGAGCCAGACTCTGTCTCAAAATAAAAGAGGGGTGGGGGTTGGGTGGGGCCACCTTAAGAAAATCTTTGTCAACTTTAGAATTAACTGGTTTGCACAGGGTGAAAGTCAGGAGAAGGTGAGTCATAGTACCTATGTAATTCTCTTGAGATGAGGGAAGGAGGTGGTTGAGTAGGGGCACATCAGATATCCTTATGCTAGCCACTTAGTTTTCTCAGCAGCGTGAGTCCAGGAGTCTTGGAGAAGCGATAAACATTCAGGTGATAGTTAATAACAGGAGGGTGGGTCAGATAATCTCGGGAGAATCAGTAGAACAGTGATCCTAAGACAGAACCCTAGAGAAAACAAACATTTATGGCAGTGATTCTCAACCCTGGCCACACACTGGTATTACTTTGAGGTACTTCTGAGAAATACCCACGTCCAGTTCCTCTCTGAACCAATCAAATTGAAATCTATAGGATTGGAGCCTGGATAATAGCATGTTTAAAAATTATTTAGCCAATTTTAATGTGCCTACAAAGTTGAGAACCACCAATTTATGGGACTAGCTCAGAAGTTGGAGCCTATGAAAGAGAGCATGGGCCAGGCGTGGTTGCTCACACCTGTAATCCCAGCACTTTGGGAGGCTGAGGCGGGCAGATCACCGGAGGTCAGGAGTTCGAGACCAGCCTGGCCGACGTGGTGAAACCCTGTCT
>NW_016851562.1:0-834 GCF_001698545.2 Rhinopithecus bieti | reverse complement strand
GATTCCAGCGGTCCACCTTGGCCTCAGTCCTTCCTCTTTCCAGGTCCTAGCTTTGGCTCCTGCCCTGAGCAGCTGGGCGGTGCAGGGAAGCACAGCCCTTCCTGCCTCTTTGCTAGGTTGGAGAAGGAAGGGTTGCACATTTTTATAACGTTTTCCACTGTAAGTTTAAATAGTTACAAAATATATGACCAGGATGTTGTGAATATTAACTTTTGTAATGCCTGCAATGAAACCTATGTGCCATAATGATTTGATACTCATGGTTCTTTCAAGTAACACATAAATTTTTTTTTTTTTTGAGATGGAGTCTCACTCCTGGCACACAGGCTGGAGTGCAGTAGCGTGATCTTGGCTCACTGCAACCTTCACCTCCCAGGTTCAATCCATTCTCCTTTCTCAGCCTCCCAAGTAGCTGGAATTACAGGCACCCGCCACCACGCCCAGCTAATTTTTGCATTTTTAGTAGAGACGGGGTTTCACCATGTTGGACAGGCTGGTCTCGAACTCCAGACCTCAGGTGATCCACCTGCCTCGGCCTCCCAAAATGCTAAGATTACAGGTATGAGCCACCGCGTCCAGCCAAGTAACACAGAAACTCTTCTTTTTTTTTTTTTTGAGATGGAGTCTCACTCTATCGCCAGGCTGGAGTACAGAGGCGCGATCTCGGCTCACTGCAAGCTCCGCCTCCCAGGTTCAATCGATTCTCCTGCCTCAGCCTCCTGAGTAGCTGGGACTACAGGCGCCCGCCACCACGCCCAGCTAATTTTTGTATTTTTAGTAGAGATGGAGTTTTGCCATATTGGCCAGGATGGTCTCGATCTCTTGACCTCATGA
>NW_016851561.1:0-800 GCF_001698545.2 Rhinopithecus bieti | reverse complement strand
TCTTTTTATTCTTTTTTCTCTAAACTTCTCTTCTCACTTCATTTCATTTGTTTGATCTTTAATCACTGATACCCTTTCTTCTAGTTGATTGAATTGGCTACTGAAGCTTGTGCATGCATCACATGGTTCTCGTGCCATGGTTTTCAGCTCCATCAGGTCATTTAAGGACTTCTCTACACTGGTTATTCTAGTTAGCCATTTGTCTAATCTTTTCAAGGTTTTAGCTTCTTTGCAATGGGTTCGAACTTCCTTCTTTTAGCTCCGTGAAGTTTCATCATCTGAAGTCTTCTTCTCTCAATTCATCAAAGTCATTCTCCATCCAGCTTTGTTCCATTGCTCGCAAGGAGCTGCATTCCTCTGGAGGGGAGAGGCACTCTGATTTTAGAATTTTCAGCTTTTCTTCTCTGTTTTTTCCCCATCTTTGTGGTTTTATCTACCTTTGATCTTCGATGATGGTGACGTACAGATGGGATTTTGGTGTGGATGTCCTTTCTCTTTGTTAGTTTTCCTTCTAACAGTCAGGACCCTCACCTGCAGGTCCATTGGAGTTTGCTGGATGTCCACTCCAGACCCTGTTGGCCTGGGTATAAGCAGCAGAGGCTGCAGAACAGTGAACATTGCTGAACAGCAAAAATTGCTGACTGATTGTTCCTCTGGAAGTTTTGTCTCAGAGGGGTACCTGGCCTTGTGAGGTGTCAGTCTGCCCCTACTGGGGGGTGCCTCACAGTTAAGCTACTCGGGGATCAGGAACCCACTTGAGGAGGCAGTCTGTCCGTTCTCATATCTCAAACTCTGTGTTG
>NW_016851560.1:0-804 GCF_001698545.2 Rhinopithecus bieti | reverse complement strand
TAAGTGTATCTCTGTTAGATGAATTCACACATCACCAAGAAGTTTCTCAGAAAGCTTCCAGCTTGACCGAGCTGCGGTTAGTTGTGGTCTCGGAGCACCACCATGTGTCTTCTTGCAGATCCTGCCAAAGCACTGTTAGCAAGCTTCTGAATGAAAACAAAGATCTAACACTGTGAGCAGACTTCAGCCACAATGAGGAAGTTTCTGAGAAAGCCGCTCCGCATATTTGCCTGAGGGCAGTTCATTAATCACCATGGGATTGAACCATATCCAAGATATCACTTCTGAGCTTCCACAAAGTCAGTGCTAGCAGACTCCTACATGAAAGAAGTGTATAACACTTTGAAATGAATTCACGCATCACGAAGCACTTTCTCAGAACCCTTCATTCGGTTTTTCCTCGGAGGATATTTCCTTTTTCACCATAGCCCTCAATGAGCTCCCAATTATCACTTTGCAGATTCCACCACAACAGGGTTAGCAAACTGTTACAAGAAGGGAAAGGTGAATATCTGTGTGATGAATTCACACATCTGAAAGGAATTTCTCAGAAAGCTTCTGTCCAGTTATTATCTGAGGATATTTCCGTTTTCACCATGGGCCTCAAAGCACTCCAAAATATCACATCTGAGATTATACGACAAGAGTGTTAGCAAACTGCTTCGTGAAGACAAAGTTGTAACTCGCAAAAATGAATTCACACATCGAAGAGAAGTTTATCAGCAAGTTACTTTCTAGTTTTTATTTGAGGACATTTCCTTTCTCACCCTAAGTTTCATTGTGCTAAGAAATATCCAGATGCAG
>NW_016851559.1:0-800 GCF_001698545.2 Rhinopithecus bieti | reverse complement strand
TGCATATATATATATATATATATATATATATAATGAGATGTCTTGGGGATGAGACCCAAGTCTAAACACAAAAGTCATGTATGATCTTTTTTTTTGTTTTTGAGACAGAGTCTCACTCTGTCGCCCAGGCTGGAGTGCAGTGGCGCGATTTCAGTTCACTGGAACCTTTGCCTCCTGGGTTCAAGCGATTTTCCTGCCTCAGCCTCCTGTGTAGCTGGGACTACAGGCACCCACCACCATGCCCCGCTAATTTTTTTTGTATTTTTAGTAAAGACGGTGTTTCACCATGTTGGCCAGGCTTGTCTCGAATTCCTGACCTCAAGTAATCTGCCCGCCTCGGCCTCCCAAAGTGCTGGGATTACAGGCGTGACCCACCACGCCCAGCCTCATGTAGGTTCATGTATACCTTATGCACATAGCATGAAGGTCATTTTATTTTTCCCTTGAGGACTCTGAATGAAGTGTGTGTTGTGTGCCTGAGTTTTGATTACGACCTGTCACGTGAAGTCAGCGAAATTTTCCACTTGTGGTGTCATATTGGTGCTCAGAGTTTGGGATTTTGGAGCATTTCCAATTTTGAATTTTCAGGTTAGGGATGCTCAACCTGTAGGAAGTAACAAGAAAACCCAGAGAACTCACCTCCATGTTGTTTCTTGCATCTTGTGATTCCTAGAGGGTCTGTCTTCTGTCCAGCTTTCATAGTCTGCTTATGTTTGCTGTATATATACTGTACAGGGTTTTTATTTACTGGTTGGAAAGAAAAGTATTTCTACTCCCTCCCTTTTCCAGATGCAGAAGCC
>NW_016851558.1:0-802 GCF_001698545.2 Rhinopithecus bieti | reverse complement strand
ATCCTCCAGCCTGGGTGACAGAGCGAGACGGTCTCAAAAAAATAAAAAAATAGTCAAAGGATGACAATTTCCTTCCACGCAGTACTTTTTTTCCCCAAAAAACTGCTTAATGCTTAAGTGAGGTCAGATAATTTAAAAATCTTTATTGCTGTAAATAAATATTAAAGAATAATTTCAGTGTGTCATAGATCACTGACTTAAGAAGATACCACTTAGGAGGGCACTTTTTTCTTTTTATTTGCACAATTTTATGGAGTATACGTGCAATTTCGTTACATGCATAGATTTCGTAGTAATCAGGTCAGAGCTCCTAGGGTATGCACTACCCGGGAAGGTGCCTTGCACCCATTAACCAATTTCTCATTATCCTCCCTGTTCCCACCCGCTCACCCTTCAGAGTCTCCATCGTCTGATGTTCACTCTCTACATCCATGTGAACACATTCTTACGCACCCACTTAGGAGTGAGAACACGCGATACTTGTCTTTCTGGGTCTGGCTTCACTTAAGAAAATGACCTCTACTTCCATCCGTGTGCCGGGGCGGGGGCACTTTTAAACAGTTCGGGGTTTTCCACGCTGGTTTGGAGGCCTTCCGTGCCTACAAGTGAGTTCAGGGCCAGGGTCCCCCAAATGCCTTCTTCCCCTTCAGCTTTCTCTAGAGCTCACAGCCCGCCGTGGGCCCTCAGTGAAACGCGCGGAAGATTTATGACAATCTCAGCAAACGCGCCAGCTTGCAGGCCTCTCCCCTGCCCGGCTCCCGACCCAAAGGAGAGCAGCGAGCGCCAGGCCTCCCCGCCCCTC
>NW_016851557.1:0-835 GCF_001698545.2 Rhinopithecus bieti | reverse complement strand
GCCTCATTGGGGACAGGTGGAAATGAAGTCTCTTTGATGTTCCTTAAAACCCATATCACTGCTAAGCCACTCAGGGCTTCCCCAGAGGCTTTTTTCAATAGTTCACCTGGAAGACTGGTTTTTTTCAGTTGCTCACCTTCCCTCTACCCGCTAGGTAACCTGTAACCATTGTGTCTTCTAGTCCAACTTGCTCCGTGTGTGTGACATGTTGAGTCAAGATGAGCAGGGGAAAAGGTACACCAAATGTTGAAGGATCAAGGGCGACTGGGCACACTCGAAGTATTAGAATTAGCTTTATCTGTTCCATAATTTTAAAAGTGTAACCTGTAACAAGTAGTTCACATTTAAATTCACCAAATGTTTGAGTTTCAAGACTCTATCCTGAAACATTAAGTGTCTTTGAAACCATTGAAAATATGTTGTGTTTGAGTCGACTTAAAGGAGAATGTTCAAATTGAACTGACATAAACACAGGAGCAGAAAGCATTTATATAATGAACACATTTTAGTAAGATTAGGCCCGTGTTATAAATCTGGCCTAGAGGTTCTTAAATTAGCAAGTGGGTTTGTAATACATTTGGATGTGGGACGTTGACATCATATAAAAAACACTAGTGTGCTTTTTTTTATTTTTTATTTTTATTTTTTTATTATACTTTAAGTTCTAGGGTACATGTGCATAACATGCAGGTTTGTTACATATGTATGCTTGTGCCATGTTGGTGTGCTGCACCTATCAACTCGTCAGCACCCATCAATTCATCATTTTTATCAGGTATAACTCCCAATCCAATCCCCCCCACAACATGATGGGTCTCAATGTGTGATGTTCCCC
>NW_016851556.1:0-962 GCF_001698545.2 Rhinopithecus bieti | reverse complement strand
TGTCACCCAGGCTGGAGTGCGATGGAATGATCTCGGCTCAGTGTCAGCTCTGCTTCCCAGGTTCATGCCATTCTTCTGCCCCAGCCTCCCAAGTAGCTGAGACTACAGGCACCCG
The DNA here is from genome assembly GCF_001698545.2 of Rhinopithecus bieti. NCBI lineage: Eukaryota > Metazoa > Chordata > Mammalia > Primates > Cercopithecidae > Rhinopithecus > Rhinopithecus bieti. The sequence goes on along the minus strand of NW_016851556.1, from coordinate 847 downwards.
CCACCATGCTTTTTAACTTTTTGTATTTTTAGTAAAGACAGGGTTTCATCGTGTTAGCCAGGATGGTCTCGATCTTCTGACCTTGTGATGTACCCTCTTTGGCCTCCCAAAGTGCTGGGATTACAGGCATGAGCCACCGTGCCTGGTCAAAAGATTTTTTTTTTTTTTTTTAAGAGAGAATCTTACGATATTGTCTTGGCTTGTCTTGAACTCCTGGACTCAAGTGATCTGCCTGCCTCAGCCTCCCAAAGTGCTAGAATTACAGGCGTGAGCCACTTATATATTTAATATTTTTTAAAAATATATTTTTTTAAACTTGAGTTGTCACCTGGTGTTAGACAAAAGAATCCCTTTAAAACTTAGAGAGTTTTCTGCTCAATTGGGAGAGGAATCAAAAGTTGGCATCCTGTAGTTACCTGACATCTAGACCTATTCTGATTGACTGTATGTTGTTACATTGAATTAGAATGCCTGAGGTATTTTTGAATCTATTTACAATTTCCATAGCTAATTTCACTCTTCATTGTTTTAATTCCCTAGCCCCTTCACAATCTTGTTTCCTACATGACCTCTGAAGATAGGTGTCAGTGACCAGTTTTCTAGATTTTCACCTAAATAGGATATCACTCTTTTGACAGATGAGTTAACTTTCAGAAGCCACTTTTATTTATATGAAAATGAAACTGAAGTCCTTAAAAAAGGGCACAGTTAGCTTTGTAGAAAAGGAAATACTATTATGTTACTACTCATTCGCTCTTTCCCATTCTTTCTTGTAAGTCCTCTCTCACTTCTCTCTACACATCTGTAGGCAACATAGACTGAAAAGAAAGTTTTGCATGTATTTTAC
>NW_016851555.1:0-835 GCF_001698545.2 Rhinopithecus bieti | reverse complement strand
TTAAAAAAAGAACATTGTTTATTGTTTGACACAAAATCATTTAGCAGCAAAGTATAACCTCAAATGAAGTAAAATGATTTATAGAATTTATGTACCATTTAAAGGGAATAGTCCTGTTGCACTGCAGAAATATTAATGTGTATGATTATAGAGCACTTCTCGATGCTATTCTGGAAATATATATTACTTTTATAAAATTTGAAAAATTTGGAATTCACAAACACATATGGGCCAAAGGGTTTTCAAAGTAAAAGATTATGGACCTGGTATTAACATTTTGAGTACTGTCCAGCAGTCTTTTTCTCTCAACATGTGTGTGTGAAAATTTATATTTAGATATACAAAAAAAATAATTTGGGTCAGGTACAGTGGCTTACACCTGTAATCCCAACACTTTGGGAGGTGAGGCAGAAGGACCACTTGAGGCCAGGAGTCTGACACCAACCTGGGCAACATGGCAAGATTTTGTCTCTACAAAAAATTTTTTTAAATTAGCCAAGCGTGGTGGCATGCCTCTGTAGTTCCAGCTACTCAGGAGTCTGAGGTGGGAGGATCCCTGGAGCTTAGGGAGTCAAGGATGCAGTAAGCTATAATTGTGTCACTGCATTCCAGCCTGAATAACAGAGCAAGATTGTCTCAAAAAATACATAATAATACTAACAAATAACAGTAATTTGGATAATAATCACTTCCAATGTCATTAAATGTTCTTTGAAAATATAGCTGTTGGTGATTGTGAAGTATTTCATAGTACTGAGATGACAGCATACTGAAGTATTATCCTATTGGATATTTAAGCCATTCCCAGGCCGGGCGCGGTGGCTCAAGCCTGTCA
>NW_016851554.1:0-961 GCF_001698545.2 Rhinopithecus bieti | reverse complement strand
GAGGGAGGGAAGGAAGGAAGGAAGGAAGGAAGGAAGGAAGGAAGGAAGGAAGGAAAGGAGGGAGGGAGGGAGCATATGAAAAGGAATGTCCAAACTAAAGAGAAAATCTCTTCTTGTAAGAGAGAAACAACATCAACAATAAACAAATAGAAAAAATAAAAAAAATGATGACTTTCAGAGAAGAGAGAAGAAATAGTGAATCAGAGGAGGCACAAAGTGACTTCTGGGTATTAGTAATATTTTATTTCATTACCTGGATGGTGGTTACGTGGGAATATACTCTTTGTGAAAATTCAGCAAACTACAGTACAGTTTTCTGTTTGTATTTCAATTAACTTATTTTTATTTAAAATTTTTTTTAAAGTTTTTTTTTTTTTTGAGTCTTACTATGTTGCCCAGGCTAGAGTACAGGGCTGTTCACAGAGGCTGCATCATAGTGTACCACAGCCTCAAACTCCTGGCCTCAGAGATCCTCCTGCCTCAGCCTCCTGCATAGCCGTGGGACTACACGTGTTCACTATAGCACCTAGCTAATAAATTTATTTTTAAAAAAGAGACGTAAACTACTGTAATGCCAGCCAGCACGGTGGTTCACACCTGTAATCAGTGTTCTGGTTGAATCTGCGAGAAAAAGTCTTAAATGAAGCCTCCCCTCAACCCCCATCCCTGGGGGGACTCTAGGACGCCTCTATAAAACACCTAAATTGGCCGGGAGCGGTGGCTCAAGCCTGTAATCCCAGCACTTTGGGAGGCCGAGATGGGCGGATCACGAGGTCAGGAGATCGAGACCATCCTGGCTAACATGGTGAAACCCCGTCTCTACTAAAAATACAAAAAACTAGCCGGGCGAGATGGCGGGCACCTGTAGTCCCAGCTGCACCGGAGGCTGAGGTGGAGCTTGCAGTGAGCTGAGATCGGTCCACTGCACTCCATCCTGGGCGACAGAGCTAGACTCCGTCTC
>NW_016851553.1:0-2341 GCF_001698545.2 Rhinopithecus bieti | reverse complement strand
AGATTTGGCAGGGGCCTGGGGTGGAATGATATGGTTTGGCTCTGTGTCTCCACGTAAATGTCATTTTGAATTGTACTCCCATAATTACCACGTGTTGTGGGCAGGACCCCATGGGAGGTAATTAAATCATGGGGCAGTTTCCCCCATACTGTTCTTGTGGTGGTGAATAAGTCTCATGAGAGCTGATGGTTTTATCAGGGGTTTCTGCTTTTGCATCTTCCTCATTTTCCCTTTGCCTGCTGCCATCTATGTAAGATGGGACTTGCTCTTCCTTGCCTTCTGCCATGATTGTGAGACTTCTCCAGTCACGTGGAACTATAAGTCAAATTAAACCTCTTTCTTTTTTAAAATTGCCCAGTCTCAGGTATGTCTTTATCAGGAGTGTGAAAATGGACTAATACAGAGTCTACCCCTGGTAACCCAGAGAATTCTCCCAGATATCATTCAAGACCATCAGATCAGTACCTCTATGAGTATTCAAAAACCAGATCAATGCTGGGCTTCAGGTGTTCCTTAATGAAGATACAACTTAGATTTTAAAAAATCGAGGTCTTTTTGAATACCTGGAAACTCTTTGCAAGAAGGACATGTACAAACAAGCTCAGACTGCAAAGACCATGATAAATATCTAACTCTTCAATGTCCAGACAAAGACAAACATCCACAACCATTAAGACCATCCAGGAAAATACGATTTCTCAAATGAACTAACTAAGGGAACAGAAACCAATCATGGAGGAATAGATATATCTGATCTTTCAGACAGATAAGTCAAAATAGCTGTTTTAAGGGAACTCAAAGAAATTTAAGATAACACAGAAAACAAATTCAGAATTCTATCAGATAAATTTAACAAAGATATTGAAATAAACAGAATCAGAAAGAAATTCTAGATTTGAAAAATATGATTGACATCCTGAAGAATGCACCAGAGTCTCTCAATAGCAGAACTGATCAAGCAGAAAAAAGAATTGAGCTTGAATAAGGGTGATTTGAAAATACACTATCAGAGGAGACAAAAAAAAAAAAAGATAATATAACACCATGAAACACACCCACAAAATCTGGAAAATATTACCAAAAGGACAAATCTAAGAGATATTGACCTTGAAGAGGAGATCAAAAAAGAGATAGGGGTGAAAAAGTTTATTCAAAAGGAATAATATCAGAGAACTTCTCCTAAACATAGAGAAACCTATCAATATCTAAGTACAACAAGATTGTAGAATCTCAAGCAGATTTAACTCAAAGAAGTCTATCTCAAAGATTTTAATAGTCACACTCCCAAATGTCAAGGATAAAGAAAAAAATACTAAAAATAGAAAGAGAAAATAAAAAAATAACATCAAATGGATCTCTAATACATCTGGCAGCAAAGTTTTCACTGGAAATCTTGTAGGCAAGGAGAGAGTGGCATGACGTATTTAATGTGTTGAAGAAAAAAAAAAAAATTTTACCTTGCCAGGTGTGGTGGCTAATATCTGTAACCCCAACATCTGGGAGGCTGAAGTGGGCAGATTGCTTGATTTCAGGAGTTCAAGACCACTCTGAGCATGATGGTTAAACTTCATCCTTACAGAAATTATTAAAAAGTAGCCAGAGGTGCGGTAGCTCACGCCTGTAATCCCAGCACTTTGGGAGGCCGTGGCAGGTGGATCATGAGGTCAGGAGATCGAGATGATCCTGGCTAACACAATGAAACCCTATCTCTACTAAAAATACAAAAAATAAACTGGGAGTGGTGGCAGGCACCTGTACTCCCAGCTACTCAGGAGGTTGAGGCAGGAGAATCGTGTGAACCCAGGAGACGGAACTTGCAGTGAGCTGAGATTGTGCCACTGCACTGCACTCCAGCCTGGGCAACAGAGCGAGACTCCGCCAAAAAAAAAAAAAAAAAAAAGGTAGCCAGGGGTGGTGGCATGTGCTTGTAGTTTCATCTACTTAGGTAGCTGAGATGGTGAATCACCTGAGCCTGGGAGGTTGAGGCTGTAGTGAGCCATGATTGCACCATTGCACTTCAGCCTGGGAAACTGGAGTGAGGCCTTTTTTCAAAACAAACAAACAAACAAAACTTTTACTCTATAATAGTATATCTTACAAAAGAATACCCTTTAAACATGAAGGAGAAATAAAACTTTCCCAGACAAACAAAAGCTGAGGAATTTCATCAATACCAGGCCTGTCCTTAAAAATTGCTGAAGAGAGTACTTCAATCAGAAAGAAACAAACATTAGTGAGCAATAAGGAATCATTTGAAGGTACAAAACTCACTGATAATAGTACGTATACAGAAAAAAACAACTTGTTATAACACTGTATCTGTGGTGTGTAAACTACTCTT
>NW_016851552.1:6535-7483 GCF_001698545.2 Rhinopithecus bieti | reverse complement strand
TTTTATTTATATATATTCATTTTATATTTTATTATTAATTAATTATTATTTTGAGATAGGGTCTCACTCTGTTGCCCAGGCTAGAGTGCACTGGTGCAAGCACAGCTCAATCTAGCCTGGACATTCTGGGCTCAAGTGATCCTCCTGACTCAGCCTCCCAAGTAGCTGGAACTACAGATGTGCCAATTTTTTTTTTTAAAGACAAGGTTTCACTCTCACCCAGGCTGGAGTGCAGTGGTATGTTTGTAGCTCACTACAGCCTTGACCTGGAGGGCTCAAACCACCCTACCTCAGCCTCCTGAGTACTGGAGACTACAGGCGCACACCACCAGACCTGGCTAATTTTATTTTTTTCAAGAGATGGGGTCTCACTATGTTGCCCAGGCTGGTCTTGAACTCCTGGGCTCAAGGAATCCTCCTTCCTTGGCCTCCCAAAGTGCTAGGATTACAGGCGTGAGCCACCACCTTTGACTGCACATCCAGTTTAGAGACAACGCTAGATTAAGGGTCACTGACACAGCACAATAGACAGATCAGGGAATTTGGGTTCTAAAATCAAGCATCTAACCAAACTTGATAAAAGACTCCAGGAAGTTGCTGGTATTCTTGCCAATGAGGACTCTGATTCACCAGGTTTCCAGCCTGAGAAGTAGGGGAGGTGAGCCTACTCTGCTTTAATGCTTCACAAATTTCATATCTGTCTAACATAACATTTTCTTCTCCTATCCAGAGGAAAATTGTTCACCAGTCATCTAAAAAAAACATTTCTTTTAGGCCAGGTGCAATGGCTCAGGACTGTAATCCCAGCACTTTGGGAAGCCAAGGCAGGCAGATCGCTTGAACCAGGAGTTCAAGACCAGCCTGGGCAACATGATGAGACTTCATCTCTATTAAAAATATATATATATATTTATATATGTGTGTGTGTGTGTGTGTGTAGGCTGGGTG
>NW_016851552.1:0-3296 GCF_001698545.2 Rhinopithecus bieti | reverse complement strand
AAAAAAAAAAAAAAAAAAAAAAAAAAAAAAAAAAATTAGCTGGGTGTGGTGGCACAAACCTGTAGCCAAGATCATGGCACTGCACTCCAGCCAGGCAACAGAGTGAGACTCCTTATTTAAAAAAAAACAAAAAAAAGGCATAGATCGTCACCTAAAGAACTACATGTCAACATATAAATTAAAAAACAAAAAAAAAGCAGTAATGAAAGTACGAACACAGTAGGAGCCCAAAGAAGGAAATTAATCCTGTTAGGGAGGAAATGGGCTGGGGTCAGGGAAGACTTCAGTGAGTAACGTCTGAGATTTTTTTTGTAGTTGTTTAGATGGAGTCTTGCTCTGTCGCCCAGGCTACAGTGCAGTGGCGTGATCTCGGCTCATTGCAAGCTCCGCCTCCCGGGTTCAAGCCATTCTCTGCCTCAGCCTCCCGAGTAGCTGGGATTACAGGCGCCTGCCACCATGCCCAGCTAATTTTGTATTCTTTGTTTTTTTTTTTTTGTCTCTGTCGCCCAGGCTGGAGTGCAGTGGCTTGATCTCGGCTCACTGCAAGCTCCGCCTCCCGGGTTCACGCCATTCTCCTGCCTCAGCCTCCCGAGTGGCTGGGACTACAGGTGCCCGCCAACTCGCCCGGCTAATTTTTTTTTGTACTTTAGTAGAGACGGGGTTTCACCCTGTTAGCCAGGATGGTCTCAATCTCCTGACCTCATGATCCGCCCGTCTCAGCCTCCCAAAGTGCTGGGATTACAGGCGTGAGCCACCGCGCCCGGCCTAATTTTGTATCCTTAGTAGAGACAAGGTTTCACCATGCTGCCCAGGCTGGTCTTGAACTCCTGACCTCGTGATCCGCCCACCTCGGCCTCCCAAAGTGCTGGGATTACAGGCGTGAGCCACCTGCTCAGCCTGAGATGTTTTAAAAGGATGAGCAGGAGATGTCCTAGTGGACAAGGGCATGGTGACATGATATAGAATGGTTTATTGAAGAAAATATAAATTTCACTTTCTTCAGGACTTGTCTTTTCTTAGAAGCTTCCTTTATACTCCCCCTCCCATCCCACTTAGAAGCTTCCTTTATACTCCCCCTCCCATCCCACTTCCAGCCATGCAAAGTTAACAGGTCCCTTCCTTCGTATATTCCACTATTCATATGATAATTATTATGGTTGCATTTTCTTGTCTCAGTTTCATTTAATATACTTAAAGATCTAGAGGGAATGGAATAATGTTGTTAAAACTCTGGATCCTTAGTATTTAACACAGTGCCTGGCACATGACAGATAGTTAATAATTAATGAATGTATGATTATATAATATTCTAAGCAATAATAAATATCTTTTTTTTTTTTTTTTTGAGACAGAGTCTCACTCTGTCGCCCAGGCTGGAGTACAGTGGTGCAATCTGCTCACTGCAAGCCCCGCCTCCTGGGATCCAGCGATTCTCCTGCCTCAGCCTTCCAAGTAGCTGGGATTATAGGCACCCGCCACCACACCCGGCGGATTACTTTTTATTTTTTAGTAGAGATGGGGTTTCATCATATTGACCAGGTTGGTCTTGAACTCCTGACCTCGTGATCTGCCCGCCATGGCCTCCCAAAGTGCTGGGATTACAGGAGTGAGCCACTGCACCCAGCATCTTTTTTTTTTTGAGATGGGGTCTCACTCTGTCACTCAGGCTGGAGTGCAGTGGTGCAATCTGCTCACTGCAACCTCTGCCTCCCTGGCTCAAGGGATCCTCCCACCTCAGTCTCCTTAGTAGTTGGGTTTACAGGTGCACACCACCATGCCCAGCTAATTTTTGTATTTTTTGTAGAGATGGGGTTTCACCATGTTGCCCAGGCTGGTCTTGAACTCCTGGGCTCAAGACCTGCCCACCCGAGCCTCCCAAAGTGCTAGGATTACAGGCATGAGCCACATGCCTGGCCAATAATATCTTAAATTGGAATATAAGTTGCCATTTGGTTTACATGGTAGACTAGATGACAAACCAAGAAATCTTGAACAGATTCCTGCAAGACTACAGCATATTCCTTTTTTTTTTTTTGAGACGGAGTCTCGCTCTGTCGCCCAGGCTGGAGTGCAGTGGCTGGATCTCAGCTCACTGCAAACTCCGCCTCCCGGGCTTACGCCATTCTCCTGCCTCAGCCTCCCGAGTAGCTGGGACTACAGGTGCCCGCCACCTCACCCGGCTAGTTTTTTGTATTTTAGTAGAGACGGGGTTTCACCGTGTTAGCCAGGATGGTCTCGATCTGCTGACCTCGTGATCCGCCCGTCTCAGCCTCCCAAAGTGCTGGGATTACAGGCGTGAGCCACCACGCCCGGCCAGCATATTCTTTCTAGATCAAATAGACCACTTTCTCTAAGCCTTGGTTTACTTAAAGGCAAAATAAAGGCATCATATCAAGTAATTAATTCTACCTACATAAAGCCTCTTGCATCATTGTTCCTGTCTTGCCTAATTCCACTGGCCTTATCCTAGAACAGATTTTTCAAATATCTCTATCCTGGACTACAACTGTCTTCTCACTAGTCTTCCCATCTTCAGAATCTCTCCACTTCATCTTCCACATTTCTGCCAAATTAGTTTTCCCTCAAGCAAGCCTCAGATCATGTTAATGCCTCAAAAAAAACCCTTCAAACACTCTTTCCCATCCCACAACTGACATGCCTATCATTTGATAGATTTGAATGCCTATCATTCAAAACTATCTATCATCTGAACAAACCTACCTTTTCATTCTTTTTTTTTTTTCCTTGAGATGGAGTTTTGCTCTTGTTGCCCAGGCTGGAGTGCAATGGCACAGTCTTGACTCACCACAACCTCTGCCTCCCAGGTTCAAGTGATTCTCCTGCCTCAGCCTCCTGAGTAGCTGGGATTACAGGCATGCACCACCATGCCCGGCTAATTTTATACTTTTAGTAGAGATGGGGTTTTTCCATGTTGGTCTGGCTGGTCTTGAACTCTCCACCTCAAGTGATCTGCCTGCCTCGGCCTCCCAAAGTGCTGGGATTACAGGTGTGAGCCACTGTGCCCGGCCCTTTTTAATTTTTTTAAATTATTTTTTGTATTGGGTAGTCCCAGAAACACATTAGGTTCAGAGGGACTGCCCATTTCATTTTTTGTTTGCTGCTTGTTCCTCTATACCAGGGGTGTTCAATCTTTTGGCTTCCCTGGGCCACACTGGAAGAATTGTCCTGGGCCACACATAAAATACACTAATGACGGCTGATGAGCTTAAAAAAAAAACAAAAAAATCACATACAAAAAAATCTCATAATGTTTTAAGAAAGTTTACAAATTTGTT
>NW_016851551.1:0-898 GCF_001698545.2 Rhinopithecus bieti | reverse complement strand
CAATTCTCCTCAAAGAAGATTCATGAACGCTAATTGACATACGACTTGTCTCAACATTTTACAGTGTCAAATTGGTATTTAATGATTGCTATGTTAAATAATCTTAAGGACCACCCTAACCTGAACTCATAAATGTTTCCTATAAATAGAATCATTTTCTTCTGAAAGAAAACAGTAACTGCTAGAATATTTTTTTTTCTTAGTGAGAGAGAGGAGTCTCGGATAAAGAAGGAACCAAGGAAAAGAATGACCTTTAGCACAATGCCAATTTGTAAATTAAACATGTATGCACACAAAACATGTTTCACAAGTACACATTCAAATAAAACGACAAAAATGTTTCAGTGGTTGTCTATGTTAGGGAAAAGGGGAAGGGGAATGGAGCTAAAAGAGAATACATTTACATGAGAAGAGCCTTGCACAAACCAATGATGACAGTGTTTCATCAACTAGAAGGTATGACTAACTCAGTGTTCTGCATGAGAGGTTAAAAAAATGAAAACAAAATGAATCAGTACAATGTCATTCAGTTGGGGTTGCGGAATTCCATACTTCTGAAGTTAATCCAGAGTAATGTTAGCAAATAAATGATTTCAAACCTACCAACTATCTCCTAGCAAGGTCACTCTCGGTCAAAACTGACAATGGAAGAGATTATGTTTTGGGCATCTCTAGCTCCACTTTCAGGGTGATTTTTGCTTCCTTAGTGATATCTTCTCCTATTCCTTCTATACATACTTTTGTCTAGGCTGCACCTTTGAAGAACTGATCACAACTTCAAATACTGCTATCACCAACTTTCATTCATTCACACATGAAAACATACACAAGTGCGCATATACATACACACCCATTTCTGCCACCAGTGCCAGGGCTCCTAACTTTGCACTTTCTTTTT
>NW_016851550.1:1733-8373 GCF_001698545.2 Rhinopithecus bieti | reverse complement strand
TGAAATCTAGGTTATTGAGTTGTGTCTTAGGGAAAATGGGTGTAGCAATATTGATTACTTTGTAATCTTTATTTTGTCTTCTTTAATATATATGTTAGTGTTTTTAATGCAAACTTCTTATTGTCATCAAGCTTTATCAGCCTTCACATATTATTTATGAATATGTTGGCTTTTTTTTCAAGTGAAAATATGAACCACAGTTAAATTGGATGCTTTAACCTGGGCAGTATGGGGATAGTAACAGGGTGGGAAAGAGTCTTTGAGCTTTGACTTTGTGTCCTGTCTGCAAAATCCAAATTAATCCGTTTTAACAGGATTAAGCTCTCAGTGTGAAAGTACTTTGCTAGGAAATTATCAAAGCACAGTTAATTAGAATACAGAGCTCCTTGCATGGGCTGACAGTTATTAATTACATGTTCTTGGGCTGGCTCAATTTCAGGCAATTTACTGCTAAAACAAAAAATTTCTCTTAGTTTTTAGTCTTGTAGAATATAAACAATCCCTCAAGGTACCAACTGTGAAATAACTGCTGTATAAGGTATAAAGAAGACATATTTAAGATTTAAGTTCTTTGGCCAGTGTTTTTGGTCATTTTATTCCCTTCACTATAAATGCGAATTCTAACTGCAGTTAGTGGAACAATTTGGGAACTTGTGTGTTTGCCTAAGTAAATAGAGTGTTCAAAAATTGATGTAGCTGCTGGTAGATAAATGTGAGTTTGCCTTGTTTTAGGATTAGATACATTTCTGAGAAGGGCCGTGCACGGTGTGTCTCTCGCTTGTCATCCCAGCACTTTGTGAGGAGGAGACAGGCGGGTCACTTGAGGTCAGGAGTTCAAGACCAGCCTGGCTAACATGGTGAAACCCCATCTCTACTAAAAATACAAACAAAATTAGTCTGGCATGGTGGTGCACACCTGTAATCCCGGCTACTCAGGAGGCTGAGGCAGGAGAATCGCTTGAGTTGGGGAGGTGGAGGTTGCAGCGAACAGAGATTGCTCCACTGCAGCTTGGGCGGCAGAATAAGTTAGACTCCATCAGAGTAAGTGAGACTCCATTTTCTGAGAAGCTCTATGTAACTCTACATTTTTTAGTCATATTTTAAGTGCATGGGAAATTATTTAATGAGCTTTATGAGCCTCAGAGATTCACATCGTGGGATTACTAGAACTACTGCATTATTCCCTTTTAATTGTTTCTCCTCATACTTAAATAAAATTAGCACCTTATTCTTAAAAATTAGATTGGTCTTACCTCTTCAGTGGCATATCACCTACTTACGGGATCTGAACGTTTTGGTGCTTGAGCCTCTGTTGAGTATTACATGCCTCTGCTAATAAACTAAGTACTGCTAGAGGCAGTTATTTTAAGGTAATTATTTTCTCAAAATTAAAAGTATTAATGATTGGTGGCATCATACTGTGGAAAATAAATGAAAAGTGAGATCATAGTAATTACGTTCTTAGTTCTTAATGCTGAGTTTCTTAATTATGCTAGGTCCACGATCATGATGTAAATGGCTGAGGATGTAAGAGTATTGCCCAGATATGCAATGAAAAGATGAGTCAACAGAGAATGAGGGCTCAAAAAATCACCAAAGTGCATTCTCTATGAAAAGCAGGTGGAGAGAAAGGAATATAACATTTTTCAGGAAGGGATTGTGGGCAACTGCAAGGAAAAGACACATGAAAATAATCCAAAACACAAGAAAAGGCAGCATTTCATACTTCTATTGTTTAGGGGCAGGGGGCAGACAGAATTTCTGAGCTGATGGCAATAATCCCTGTTCTATTGAGTACTATAAAGCCACTTAGTTACAAAAGAGAGAGAATGAAGTATGAGGAAGCTAAAAAAATACGTAACATAGAAAAAGAAGTATAAATATCAAGTTGTGACAGGAATGTAAAATATAGACGAAAATTGCTACATTAAGGTTCACATAAGGAAAAAGAAATGCCTCAAGAAAACAGCATGAAAAGATAGATCTATGCAGGAGGAATTAAGGAATATGAGAAAATGTAGTGGACATGCCCGAAACACAGACAGCAGTTTCCCTGGATAGAGAAGGGAGTGGTTGATGGGGGAAGTGGAAGAAGGAGAGAGAGAGAAAAAACAATAATAAAAAAAAATGAGTAAATGACAAAGAATTGGGGAAGCAAACTGCCTCAGTTGGAAACTGATTTCCAGAAGCACAAAGGATAAAGTTAAAGGGAGAATTTAAGAATTTAGAGAGTTTAAGGGGAATCTTGAATAATTAAAATCAGGCAACTAAGAACAATGTAATTGACAGTAGGTACATGCACTGTGTGTTTAGTATAAGAATGCAAAAGGCAAGTTGATAAAAATGCAAAAGATTGTGGTGATTTATGCAAGTTCAGAGCAATAAATAAGAAAAAGACATATTTATGAAAAAAGATAGGATATGGACCTTTTCTGAATGATCTTCATCAATCATTACATAGGATCATTATTCTAAAACAAGCATTAAAAAGTTGTTAAAATATAAGAAATCTAGGAAGGTTGATGGATGATTGTGAATAAAATGGAAAACCTGAAAAGAGAAAATTAGATTTGTGAATATTATGCATCACAAGAGATGAAATTGCCTCTTTTCTATGTACAATCAAAAGGTCTAAGAATTTTTATACTTGAACTTAAAAGAATTTATGCACATTATTTATGCTTTCAGATTAGCTACAGTATATCTTAAAACCATTATGGAAGTAAGTATTGAGTAGATTAAATTTTTATATCAATTCAGCTATATACTTCAAAGGTTTAATTTATTGACAAATATCATTTGAAATTAGTAGGTAAAATCATCTAGGTTATTAAAATTATTTAAAGCATATTTAGATTTTTGTGATATTCTTAGAGACATCTGTGATTTGACCATATGGTTGATCGTTTTATTTTTAGTGCATACCACAGATCTGTTAATAAAGGCTAAATTGTCTTTAATTTTAGGTTCAGAGCTATGATAAATATAAATTAACTTTACAATTTTTTCCTAATCCATAGAATAAATTTCAAATTGTTAAAAATCACATTACTTTTCCTTGAAAGGAAAATACCTCTGTCTTTTTATCCAGAAGTACAAATTTTCTAAGATAAATACATTGCTCCAAGAAGAGTCCATACAACTTTAGAATTTCTTCTTTATATTAAAAAAAAAATTGGCATCGTGTCCTGTATGCCAAGGTTCATCCGTGTTGTCACAAATTACAGAATTTCCTGTTCTTTTAAGGCTGAATTATTCCATTGCATAAGTATACCACATTTTCAAAAATCCATTCATCTGTTTATGGGTACCATGGTTATTTCCGTATCTTGACTATTATGATTAATTCGGCAATGAACGTAGGGGTGCAGATATCTCTTTGACATACTTAATTCAATTCCTTTGGATATATACCCAGAAGTAGAAGTAGAAACTTCCATACTATTTTCCAAAATGACTGTACTAATTTACTTTCCCACCAACAGTGTACAGGGTTCTCTTTTCTCTGCATCCTCGCCAACACTTGTTATCTTTTTCTTTTTGATAAAAACCATTCTAACAGTTGTGAGGTAGTATTTCACTCTGCTTTTAATTGCATTTCCTTGATGATTCGTGAGGAACATTTTTTCATAACCCTATTGGCCATTTGTATTTCTTCTTTTGAGAAATGTCTATGCAAATATTTTCTCCCACCCTCTGGGGTGTCTCTTAACTCTGTTAATGTGAAGAAGCTTTTTAGTTTGATGCAATCTTATTTGTCTGTTTTTGCTTTTGTTGCCTGTACTTTTGGGGTCATATCTAAAAAATCATTGCTGAGACTTTCCCCATACGTTTTCTTTCAGGAGTTTTACAGTTTCAAGTGTTACATGCAAGTCTTTAATCGCCTTTAAGTTGATTGTTGTATTTGGTGTGAAAGATAAGGGTATAATTTCATTACACATTAATTTTCATTTCTCTGGTGATTAGAGATGTTGAACATTGTTTTCATATATCTGTTGGCCATTCATATGTCTTCTTTTGAGAAATATCTATACAGGTCATTTGCCCATTTCATTACTGCATGATCTCACTCATACGTGGAACCTGAACAAGTCAAACTCATAGAAGTAGAGGGTATAATGGTGGTTCCCGGAGGCCTGAGTGGGGAGGAAGGTGAACGGGGAAAGAAGAGTTGTTGGTCAAAGAGTAAAAAGTTTCACTTAGGAGGAATGGGTTCTGAGGATCTTATTGCACAGCATGAGGACTATAGTTAATAATAATGTAATGTGTATTTCAAAATAACTAAAAGAATGAATTTTAAATGTTCTCCCTACAAAGAAATAAGTATTTGAGGTTATGGCTATTCTAATTAGCCTGATATGATCATTCCACAATGCATACAAGTATCAAAACATCACATTGTATCCTATAAGTGCATATAATTATTATTTGTCAATTAAAAATAAAACTTAAAAAATAATTTGACAACATGCTTTGATTTACATTTTCCAGCGTGGAAAATGGTCTTTACATCCAATTTTAAAATCAACCTTTTAATTTTCCTCAACTTCAAATATGTATAAGTAGTTTGCTTAGCACTGTTCAATTCTCTGTTTACTATATGCCTACTGTGGGCCAGACACTGTGGCAGGTGTTAGAGACCCAAAAAAGAATGTTGTAATATTTGTTAATTAATTGCTCCTACTCTTGTAGGGGAGAGAGATGTGCAGACAAATAATTAAAACAAAATCATATGAATGTAATGTTAGAAATAAGCATGAGGTATACAAGTAAGCTGGAGGAGGAAATGGTTGGCACTATCAGTACAGGCTTCACAGAGAGCATGATATCTCATAGGACTCTGTGTAATGACTATGAGATAGCCAAGCATAAAAAGAGATCAAAGACATTGCAGACAGAGGAAATAGCATGTGCCAAAACAGAGATGTGTGGAAACAGTGTGGTCTGTATTTTGGTATTGCTATAATAGGGGAGCAGAAATATCTTTTCATCACCCATCTTATGCTAATGGCTGTACTCCCTGTAAGAAAAGACAGATTAATAAGAGAAAAGCTTACAAATTTATTTAATATAAGTTTAAAATAACATGGGAAACTTCATAAATAAATGAAGACCCAAATAACTAAGTAAAACTTTTTATTTTCAGTGCTAGGTTTGGTGCAAAAGTGGATAATAGTGGAGAAGTATGATTGGATAAAAAAGTATGATCTAATCTAATAAAACTGGAGGGAACTTAACAAGGCCTATTTGTTCAGATTCCCCTCTGTGACTCTGTGTTTTCAGACATAAGAATGTTTCTTTATCTGGGTGAAGGGAGTGCAGTTCTCAAATGAAGGTCTTATGACTTGCTACAGAGGAGAAGGGTGAGGGGAAAGTGAGAATGACCTTCTTGCTTCTGTTGTTTTCTTAAATGTCAAGGTCCCATATTTTCGAATAGTACGTCCTGGTCTCCATCATTATTGTACTACTATGGTCTTCTAGAAACTTCCTTTTTCCTTTAAAAGTTATACAAATCCAGGCACCATGACTCACCTCTGCAATCCCAACACTCAGGAGGCCAAGGAGGGAAGATTGCTTGAGCCCAGGTGTTTAAGACCAGCCTAGGCAACATAATGAAACCCCATTTCCACAAACAATACAAAAATTAGTCAGGCATGGTGGCATGTACCTATAATCCCAGGTACTCAGGAGGCTGAGGTAGGAGGACTGCTTGAGCCCAACTGGTTGAAGCTGCAGTGAGCCGTGATTGTGCCACTGCACTCCAACCTGGCAAGAGAATGACACCTTGTCTTAAAAAAGAAAGTTATGCAAATTGACAGATTGTTGGTATCATTATCATTGTTTCTTAGTTTGTGTTAGGCTCTAGTATTTTAAATAGTTTTCTCCCATATATCTCAATATATGTCATTTTTTGCCTTAGGCAAATGTTTAGAGACATGAGTGCTATATTAGCTCAGTAAAATTTTAAGAGTCTGTCCCTTAACAAATATTTCAAAATCCCCCTTTTCTGTATTGGGGTATGGAAACTAACATGTACCAAAAGTTTAGTTTGATGATAATTTGTTGATTGCCTACTGTACACTACATATGGATACTTTAACGTCAACAGATCTTGGCTCCAAGAGAACAGCAGTACATAAATTTAGATTCAGGCTTTATTTTCTCCCTATTGCCCCCAATTATTTCATTTTTTAAGTATTTTCCACATATGATCATGGCAATTATAGTACTAAATCTATAGTGTCTAATACACTTTTCAAGCATTGGGAGGATACTATATTTTTATTTGTCAAATTCAGCTTTTTTCAATATTATTTAAGTGTTATACAGAAGATATTAAGAGTTGGCAGCAGATTTTGTTACATTTGCCTATTGGCTGTTAATATAAAGAGTAGTTTTTATTTTTGTGATTTTTTCTTGATGATTAATTAATTCTGATAATTCCCAATACAATATGATACAGCAGGATTTCTTTCAGTACAAAGAAACACAGTGTTTATTCTACTGTAAACACTGTTAATGCAGTTTTCTCTGAAGAATGCTTTGTTTCTTCTGAATTGGGGAACACCAGCAAGCCTTTTAGCCATAGGAACATAAGAAATTCTTGTGGTCACAGAGCAAAGGTAATCTTTTGTCTTTT
>NW_016851550.1:0-1634 GCF_001698545.2 Rhinopithecus bieti | reverse complement strand
TTTTTTTTTTTTTTTTTGGTTGTTGTTGTTTGTTTGATTGTTAATTTTTTGATGGAGTCTCGCTCTGTCCCCCAGGCTGGAGTGCAGTGTGGCGCTATCTCGGCTCACTGCAACCTCTGCCTCCCAGGTTCAAGCAATTCTCCTGCCTCAGCCTCCTTAGTAGCTGGGATTACAGGCACCTGCCACCACG
Source organism: Rhinopithecus bieti (assembly GCF_001698545.2). Classification (NCBI taxonomy): domain Eukaryota; kingdom Metazoa; phylum Chordata; class Mammalia; order Primates; family Cercopithecidae; genus Rhinopithecus; species Rhinopithecus bieti. Next base: position 1,444 of record NW_016851550.1, on the reverse strand, counting down.
ACTGGCTAATTTTGTATTTTTAGTAGAGACGGGGTTTCACCATGTTGGCCAGGCTGGTAACGAACTCCTGACCTCAAGTGATCCTCCTGCCTTGGCCTCCCAAAGTGCTGGAATTACAGGTATGAGCCACCATGTCCGGCCTTTTCTCTGGTTTTGAAGATTTGTATAGCATCACCATTCAGCCATTTGTAATTGAACAATAGGTGAGGAGTAGGAAACATGGTTTCATCCATATACAGAATTTTGCATGACTTCCTATGAAATAGAAATAGCATGAGCTTGACATTTCAGTCTACTTTGACAGATCTGGAGAATGAACACAAAGTGGATAGCATAAATCTCTAATTTGGCTATATTTAATGTCTAAGTCATTGCTTTATTGCAAAGTATCATATGAACAAAAATTAATATTTACTAAACAGATGAAAGGAAAATCCCCAAGTCCAATTTGCAGATCTTTTAGATGGTAAAAGAGGCCCAAGGTGGTACTCAGTTTAATGTATTAAGAGGATTCAGAAATCTTTCGGAATATTAGTTGTTTAGTTGATTTTAACACATCATTCCATGCTTAAGACTGTTCAATGCCTTTCTATCTAAACTCCTTATCATTACGTGCAACATGTTCATAATACGGTCGTAGGATTTTCTCCCTAATCTCTGTCTTTAGAATTCACTTTGTCACAGTGGTTCACACCCACCTTAAAGTCATTTGTACTTGGTGGTCTCTCTAGAACACTAGTTTTCCATTTCTTCAAATGACTAGATCATCTTCATTCTTCAAGTCTCATGTCATATGTGACTGCTTGGAAGAGTTCTATCCTGACCATGCCATCCAAACTACTCACTCCCATTTCTTGAGTTTATCTGTTTTTTATCTTTCACAGCATTATTATTGTGTACAATTTTCTTGTATACAATTTTCTTGTTTATTTGTTCTCTTCTTTATTATCTCCCTCTTTCTGCCCCTATATTGTAAACTCCTTTGTAGACAGTTCCTCATCTGTCTTGTTCAGTTTGCTTTCTATTGAAGTAAGAATAATAAGCAATCAAAATAGCTACCATCCAACTGCTCTATTGAATGTTAAATCTAGTCAGGGCTGTTGAATTGAAGAGTGATGTAGAGGCTCTTGGAAAGATTTCAAAGACACAGAAAGACAATGAAAAGATTAGAACAAGACCTATGAAGAGGAGAAAATGGTGATATGGGTTGCAGTATTAACTACCTCAGAGTAAGAATCCATTATATTTGCTCACTTCTTGCAGTTTACAGAACACTTTTGCATGCATAAACTCCTTTAGTCTTTTACGTAATATCTACATTTATTATTATCCCTGTTTTACAGGCATACAAATGGAGGCTCGGGGAATTTAACTGACTTGTTCAAAGACAAATAGTTATAAGGTGTTATTTACGTTTTCTCGGATCTATGGCCAGTATTTTTTT
>NW_016851549.1:0-826 GCF_001698545.2 Rhinopithecus bieti | reverse complement strand
AAAAAAAAAAAAAAAGAGTTTCTCCCGCCTCAGCCTCCCAAGTAGCTGGGATTACAGGGATGAACCACCACGCCTGGCTACTTTTGTATTTTCAGTGGAGACAGAGTTTCACCCTGTTGCCCAGGCTGGTCTTAGGCCCCTGGGCTAAAGCGATCCACCCACTTTTGCTTCCCAAAGTGCTGGAATTAAGGTGTGAGTCTCCATGCCTGGCCCAGACATACATACACTTTCTTACTGCCATGTGGCTGCACAGCTGCCCCGTGCCAGGACCGTGCTGTGCACTGAAGAACCAAAACTGAGTCTTGAAGGCCTGCAGAAGACAGGATGGGATGGGGGATGCTGGAGGCCAGGAGAGATTGGGCAGAATCCAGACAAGGGCAGTGGGGGTGGAGTGGCAGCTCCCAGCTGGATCAAGCCCCACGCAGCGACTTAAAAGTTAGACTCTGTGGCTGGGTACGGTGGCTCACACCTGTAGTCTCAGCACTTTGGGAGGCCGAGGCGGGTGAATCACAAGGTCAGGAGTTTAAGACCAGCCTGACCAACATGGTGAAACCCCATCTCTACTAAAAATACAAAAATTAGCTGGGCATGGTGGTGCGTGCCTGTAGTTGTAGCTACTGAGGAGGCTGAGGCAGGACAATTGCTTGAACCCTGGAGGCAGAGGTTGCAGTGAGCTGAGATCATGCCACTGCACTCCAGCCTGGGCAACAAAGTGAGACTCCATCTCTAAATAAATAAATAAATAAATAAATAAATAAATAAGCAAGCAGATGCCCTAAATATAAAAAAGGAAAAGCTTTTAAAAAGCCAGATGGGTCGGGCGCGG
>NW_016851548.1:0-1831 GCF_001698545.2 Rhinopithecus bieti | reverse complement strand
CAGGGACCCACCACCATGCCTGGCTAATCTTTGTGTTTTTAGTAGAAACAGAGTTTCACCATATTGGGCAGGCTGGTCTTGAACTTCTGACCTCAGGTGATCCACCCACCTCAGCCTCCCAAAGTGCTGGGACTACAGCAGGAGTTACTATGCCCGGTCTATAATTTTTTATATTAAATTTTCCTTATTCAAATTGGGTATGATTTTTGTCTCCTGACTGCTGGACTCTGTCTGTTATATAGTAGGTGTTCTAAAATAATAGTTCACCTTCTCTCTACTTCCAGGAAAGCTTTTTTTTTTTTTTTTTTGAGTCTTGCTCTGTTGCCCAGGCTGGAGTACAGTGGTGCGATCTTGAAACCTCCTGGTTTCAAGCAATTGTCTTGGCTCAGCTTCCCAAGTAACTGGGATTACAAGCTATGTTACCACACCTAGATAATTTTTGTATTTTAATAGAGACAGGGTTTCACCATGTTGATCAGGCTGGTCTTAAACTCCTGACCTCAAGTGATCTGCCTGCCTCAGCCTCCCAAAGTGCTGGGTTTACAGGTGTGAGCCACTGCGCCTGGCCCAGAAAAGCATTTTTACATGTCATTTAATGACAAGGGAAAATTACCACACACCGCCAGAAACTATGGCAGCTCTGGAGTCTGCAACCCCAACCTGAACAAATGACTTCCTCTTTTGAGGGCTCACAGAGTGTGGCCACTGCATGCTTCCTGGTCATGGTCTGGGGAAAACCGTGAGGAATAAGGGTAAGGAAATCAGCACAGCCACACCCAGCATTTTGGTGGTGGGCATATTGGAAGGCACCGAGGTCTTCTGTAGAAGCCATGCAGTACTGACAGATGACATTTGGAGAAAGACTCATAAACACAGATCAAACACTGGTGATAAGAAACAGGATTGAAACGGCAGAAAGCCCAGCTCTTCTAGGTTAAGAATAATATGGAACTCAGGAAAGACCCAACAAGCTTAGCCACTGTGTCCCTAGCCATGCTAAATTATGAGCACTTGTGACCTGTGGGGGAGGTGCTAAAGCCTCAACCCACAGCTCCCCTTTCCACCCTTTGTAGATTGTGGGGTGTACATATAGGCAGTAAAATGTGCTAAGAAGAACCCATCTGCACTGTTCTTTAGGGATATCTGAACCCTACAGACCCCAGCAATAGGGCAAGATTCTGTTGCACAAAGTGGGCAAAACCAGGTGAACTGTCCCCTGCCACCAACAGAAAGTCAGCTCCCCCAGGCTTCTTTCTGGCTGGTTTTGTTACTTTCTCCTATCTTGGCAGCTGGAACGGAGGCAGTCCTTGGCTGTAACATCCATGGTTGATGGCCTGGCTGTGTGGTCCTCCTGCCTTGCGGCTGCATGGAACTAAATGTGTGGACAGGCACGTGCATGACTGTGTGGGTGGAACCCCAGGGTCCCAGTGCTGAACCCCAGGGTCCCAGAGCTGCTCCTACCTGGTAGGGATATCCTGCTCTCCACGCGGGCCTAGGACTCCCAACTGTTAAGTTATAAGCCATGGCAGGGTCTCAGAGAACAAAGGAATTAGAAGGAAGGACTTTAGGGGTCAGGCCAAACCCACAATTGGAGAAACTGACTAAGGTCAGATAGAGAGGCAGTTGCAAGACTAGGGTTACAACCGAGGCCCTGCCCTACTCACACTAGGGGTTAATGTTGCCAATTTAGCCATATGGAGGGCCTGACTTCTGGCAAACTTCTGGCTTGCAGTGCTGAGCGGCAGGCCTGAGAAGTGATTAGTGGAGAAGACCACTAGGTGTCACTGTCTCACCATTATCTGCGACTGCATGGTGGCCTGATTTTTTTTTT
>NW_016851547.1:0-2478 GCF_001698545.2 Rhinopithecus bieti | reverse complement strand
TTGAGACTGAGTCTCACTCTGTTGCCCAGGCTGGCTTGCAGTGCTGCGATCTCGGTTCACTGCAAGCTCTGCCTCCCGGGTTCATGCCATTCACCTGCCTCAGCCTCCCGAGTAGCTGGGACTACAGGCACCCACCACAACATCCAGCTAATTTTTTGTATTTTTAGTAGAGACGGCGTTTCACTGTGTTAGTCAGGATGGTCTCGATCTCCTGCCTTGTGATCCGCCCACCTCGGCCTCCCAAAGTGTTGGGATTACAGGCGTGAGCCACCGCGCCCAGCCTGGTTTATATATTTTTAAATTTTTAAAATATGAAATATATCACAGAAGCACAAACATGCACAAAACACAAGTGTATATCCCCATTATCCCCTAATGCCTACCCATTTTAAACTTACTTCCATCGTGCTGAAGTTAACATTGACATTTTTGGATATCAGTTTGAAACATGCTTAAAGATAGCTTTATTATGTAAGCTAGTATCTCAAAATCTATTGTTTAGTTTGGCCTGTTTTTAAAAAAATGTTTAACTTACATAAAAGTTATCCTTAAGTGTGTTTACTCTTCTTAAGGCTATCTTCCTTTCACTGAGCATTATGTATATGAGAGTCATCTTTGTTGTTATGTGTATCTATAATCCATTCATTTTTTCTGATGTAATGCATTTAATTGTATGATTATATCATAATTACTTATGTATTCTATATTTGTTAAACAGTTGCAATTTTTCTGGTTTAAGAAAAATGCTACTATAAATGATTTTTTATTTCTATGAATATCATGGTCTATACATGCAAGAATTTTTTTGCTGAGTTTATGTATGACATGGATGCCAATATTCAAATGTAATAAATAATGCCAGACTTATCCAAACTTGTAGTGTCAATTTCTACTCCCACAAATATTGATCAACGTTTCAATTATTCCACCTTATGAATACTTTATATTATCTGATTTGTGTTTTTTTTTTAATGATGGGCATTTGAGTGGTTCTGCTGTTTTACTTTACATTCTCCTTCTTACTAATAAAGTTTCCTATCAGTTCATACTTTTTAATAATCACTGATATATCCTCTCTGGTTAACTGTCAGTTTAAGTCTACTACTAATTAGTCTTTGAGTTTTGTGACATTTTAAAATTATCTTGTGAGAGTTACTGATATTTTGCCACTCTGTAGGTTGTCTTTTTAGTCTCAATGGTTTTTTTTTCATAAATATAGTATCTAGGATTTTTTTGTGCTGCTTATAAGCAAAATAAGAAATATTTTCATTTTGGGTTATTGCATTTTTATACCACTTGAAATTATTTCTCAGCTCCAAGTTTATGTTGATAATCATCTATCTCATCTCCAAAGTTATTTATTTACCTTTAAATATGCCATCAACATGGAATTGCTACCCTTTAAATGGTGTGATTTAGGGGCTGTATCCGACTGCCTTTGTATTAATACTAAATGAATCTGCATCATTTATTAAGAAAAACTATTTATTGAAAAGATTGTCATTTACTCAAAAGACCTTGGTTCCATAAGAACAACCTTGTTATAAATCAAGAGGATCTATTTCATGGTCTCTACTATATTTCATCGGTTTATTTATTGAGTTTTTCACAATTCCAAATGATCTTAATTACTGTGAATTGTAAGTCTTGATGTCATATAGAGGATAACCTCTCGCCTTTGTCTTGCTCAAAATTATCTTGCTGGTCTTGGCTCTTTGCTTTTTTATATAAATTTTTGAATGAAGTTGTCAATTTCTCCTCAGAAAACACTTGAATCTTTTATTAGGACATGAAATTGACCATGGATTGTAGATAAATAAGAGCAAAACATTACTTTTACATTATTTTCACAATTCTGAATATTACAAACCATGAATACATTATGTACTACTATTCATTAGATATTTTCATTTATTTCAGTAATGATTTATAGGTGTCTATAAAAGAGGTCTTGCACATCTTTGTTACATTTATTTCTACCATTTGGCATTTTGAAGTTAACTTTACATCTTTTAACATTTCATTCATAAATTTCTTACAGTTATCTAAAAATTTTGTATCATACATGTACACACATGCCTGATATTTTGCATAGAGACCTAATTTCTTCCCTGCTGTAGTAGAATGCAGATGAGAGAAAAAAAAAAAAAGACAAAAAACTGCCATTATTGACAATATGAGAGTATGGACAGAAGAAAAGAGAAAAAAAAAAAAAGATCTTTGAACTAAATTACTAGACTAGAGATGCTATTAGCTAACATTACTGGTTTGAGATCTTTAAAGGAAAGATTTCAACATTTAAGTATTAAAGATCACATTTCCTTAAGAATTTTGCTGATCTGTATATTAAATAGACTTATTCAGATGAAGAAATATTCTTATCTCCATTTCCTTAAAACATTTAATGCCAATGAATGTTTAATTTTACCCAAATATTATTCTGCTTTTAGTGAAATAGCTATGATTATTTTATTCTTT
>NW_016851546.1:0-600 GCF_001698545.2 Rhinopithecus bieti | reverse complement strand
TGTTATAAAATGCTTTCTGGATACCCTGGCATATACTTAAATTCTCTTCATATGAAATTATATTTTATTTTTGCTCTCATTTCTGTTTCTGGTCTCTTACCCAGTTTTACAGGCTGAACACCATAAATTTCTGTAATTTTTATACACTGAAATCCATTTATATTGAAATACAAACAGTTGAGACAAGTGTTGTGAAATATTTTATTGGGATGATTTTATTCAACACAGGAGAAATTTCCTTTTTCAGAGTCTATTCAACTTCTTTTTTACTCTAATAAATTTTTTCTGTTTAGTAGTAACAGCAATAAATAGCTAACTATTGGGTATAATATTTCATATTTTTTAAATTTTAAGGATGTATATTCTTATGGTTGTTCTCTATTTGTTCTCTATTTTATATGATTTTCATAACTTTTATAAGTTTTCACATAATTACATTAAAAATAATACTGCTATTTAACACAGCTGATAAGTTCATCTTTGGCTCATGAAAGCTAGGTGGTTGGAGTTCAGTATTCTGTGAAGTGCATGCAGTACTACGCCCACATTACTAGAATGAACAAGTGTAAAATTAAAGCCTTGTATAAGCTCTTGGAGTAT
>NW_016851545.1:0-897 GCF_001698545.2 Rhinopithecus bieti | reverse complement strand
TTATCATAAGTAATTAAAACTAAATAATAAAAGTAAAAACATAAAATCTATTTTGTGATGGTGTTTCCTTTTCAAATTATTGCTTTTATCTTACTAATTCTAAGATTTCCCATTTTTCCATGAGACTCCTAAACATTAAAGACAATGATTCACATTTCATTGCATACTTAATTATCTGATGTCAGCTCCATTTTCTTGCTACCTGCTTAATTTGTCTGCTGTTCAGTTTTTCAGACTCATTAAATGAGCCAGATAGAGTAATTAAAAAAATCTTTCCACTACTTATGAGAGTTTCGGGACACGATACTTCATTGTTACATGTGCTTTAATTTCCCCACTTACATAAAATACATCCCTATTATCATAATTGTGAATATAAAATGATCAAATCTATACTAAGATAAGTACTTATAACAGCTGTGAAAAAAAAAGCAAGTCCTTAACAAGTATTTTTTCTTATAAATATCAGAAAGAAAAATAACTTACTGAAGCGTGAAGCCAGAATATAACAGAGATAGGATTGAAACTCAAATCTGACGCTTCCATGTCCAGGTACCTTTGACTAATTCACAAATATTTACAATCAATGATGACTGTAAGTGGGGTCATAGATCAACATAGAATTATGCTTTTATCTATTGGTTATGATGTATCTATTTACAAATATGCAAATAAAGACCTAGAAATTATTGAATTGACTTGGTTAATGTAATTCATATCACTTAAAATCCCTATTCATGAGTCATATTGACCCTAGTGCTCTAACATGAAAATTGCAAAATATATGTTAGCATATTAGGGTTCCTTTTCATTTTTTAGGCATCAGGATTATTGTGTGCAAAGATGATCACATTTTTATAATTGGTTTAGATCAGCTTGTTCAAAATGATAAAATAA
>NW_016851544.1:0-803 GCF_001698545.2 Rhinopithecus bieti | reverse complement strand
AGATTAATGAGTGGGTTGAGTTGTTACTTTGATATAATAATTATAGAGTTCCCCATCAATTTTCTGCCTAATAGTTTTAGCGGGCATTAACGATCATTAGCTCATTTTTTCACTAGAGGCCGCAAAATAGTGACATTCTAAATCCATCATTCCTTCTTTATTTATGAGCTGAAATTGTTAAATAAATAACCACTTTCCTTCACCTAGCCACTATTTGGTTACACAGAGGTACAATTCAAACAGAAAAGGTAAGAATTTTTTTTTTGAACAGAATTTCACTCTTGTCCACCAGGCTAGAGTGCAGTGGCGCAATCTTGGCGCACTGCAACCTCTGCCTCCCAGGCTCAAGCAATTCTACTGCCTCAGCCTCCTGAGTGGCTGGGATTACAGGTGTGCACAAGCATGCCCAGCTAATTTTGGTATTTTTAGTAGAGATGTTGGCCATGTTGGCCATGTTGGCCAGGCTGGTCTTGAACTTCTGACCTCAAGTGATCCACTCACCTCAGCCTCCCAAAGTGTTAGGATTACAGGCATGAGCTACTTCACCTGGCCAGAAAAAAACAATGCTTCATTGTTTCCCTTTATTTGCCTATTTTTTCTTTTCTTTTTTTTTTTTTTTTTTTTTGAGACAGAGTCTCACTTTGTTGCCCAGGCTGGAGTGCAGTGGTGTGATCTCGGCTCACTGCAACCTCTACCTCCCGGGTTCAAGCAATTCTCCTGCCTCAGCCTCACAAGTAGCTGGGACTATAGGCATGCACCACCACACCCGGATAATTTTTTTTTTTTTTTTTTTGGATTTTAGT
>NW_016851543.1:0-899 GCF_001698545.2 Rhinopithecus bieti | reverse complement strand
GAGGGAGCATTGGGGAAGAGGTCCTTTTTTTCAACCTTTTAAAAACTAAAATTCAGTGTTTTTTAGTATATTCACAAGGTTGTACAACCGTTACTACTATCTATTTCAAGAACATTCTCAGCCCCCTAAAATAAACCCTATTTCCACTAGGAGTCACTTCCCATTTTCCCCTCACTCCAGCATCTGTAAACCACTAATCTAGTGGCAGTCCCTATAGATTTGCCCATTCTGAACATTTCATATACACGAAATCACACAATATGTGGCCTTTTGCGTCTGTTTTCACTTTGCATAATGTTTTCAAGGTTCATCAAGAGGGCTTTAAAAAATATAGCCCTTAGGCTGGGCACAGTGACTCACGCCTATAATCCCAGCACTTTGGGAGGTCTAGATGGGTGGATCACCTGAGGTCAAGAGTTCGAGACCATCCTGGCCAACATGGCAAAACTCTATCTCTAGTAAAAAGACAAAAAGTAGCTGTGCGTGGTGGTGTGCATCTGTAATCTCAGCTACTTGGGAGGCTGAGGCAGGAGAATCATTTGAACCCAGGAGACAGATGTTGCAGTGAGCCAAGATCATGCCACTGCACTCCAGCCTAGGCAACAGAGCAAGATGCAGTCTCAAAATATGTATATATATCCCTTAGTCAGGCTCTCATCAAATACAAAATACATCCCAGTAACTTTCTCTCTATATATGTAGAGACACTCCTGGAATCATTTTCCCTTTAAGATCTTATAAGGATTTATGATTTTGAACTCTAATGACTTGTGGATATATTCATGAGAAAGGAAGGAAGGAAGGATGGACAGGAGGGAGGGAAGGAAGGTTTTCCCTTTAAGATCTTACGAGAATTTATAATTTTGAAATTTAATGGCTTGTGGATATGTTCATGAGAA
>NW_016851542.1:0-707 GCF_001698545.2 Rhinopithecus bieti | reverse complement strand
AAAACGTACCTTCCCCTCCAGGGGAGAGGGTGACAGGAGATACCAGACTATACTTAATTCAACAGTAAGTCTTTATATTAAAATTTTAAAAAAATCAAAAACCATATTATAGAGAAAATGTAAATTTGATGTGATGTTTTAAGATAAAAGGATAAAAGGATATATCAAAGATCCCTCCCCTACAGTGGTAGTTTTTGGGTTTTGTTTAAAAAAAATAAAAAAATGAGGCTGGGCGTGATGGCTCACGCCTGTAATCCCAGCACTTTGGGAGGCCGAGGTGGGCAGATCATCTGAGGTCAGGAATTTGAGACCAGCCTGGCCAACATGGTGAAATCCTGTCTCTACTAAAATACAAAATTAGCTGGGGTGGTGGCGGGTGCCTGTAATCCCAGCTACTTGGGAGGCTGAGGCAGGAGAATCGCTTGAATCTGGGAGGCAGAGGTTGCAGTGAGCTGAGATTGCGCCACGGAACTCCAGCCTGGGTAGCAGAGCAAGACTCCATCTCGAAACAAATAAATAAATAAACAAACAAACAAATGAGACAGGGTCTCTCTCTCTCTCTCTCTCTCGCCCAGGCTGGAGTGCAGTGGTGCAATCATAGCTCACTGCAGCTTTGACCTCCTGGGCTCAAGTGATCCTCCTACCTCAGCCTCTGGAGTAGCTGGGACTACAGGCGTGTACCACCATGCCCAGCCAGTTATTTATTT
>NW_016851541.1:0-710 GCF_001698545.2 Rhinopithecus bieti | reverse complement strand
TTTTGAGATAGGGTCAACACTCCATCTCCCAGGCTGGAGTGCAGTGGTGCAATCATGGCTCACTGCAGCTTCAACTTCCTGAGCTCAATTGATCTTCCCATCTTAGCCTCCCAGGGAGCTGGGACCACAGGCATGTGCCACCATGCCCGAATAATTAAAAAAAAAAATTTTTTTTTGTAGTAATGAGGTCTTACTATGTTGCCCGGGCTGGTCTCGAACACCTGCGCTCCAGGCGATGCTCCCACTTAGGCCTCCCAAAGTGTTGGGAGTATAGGCGTGAATCAAGGCGCCTGGCCCTGAATATAGGTTTTCAATGTACTGGCTACTCTTGTCTTACTGCCATGGTTAGGCCCTCTAGAATAATACTGAGTAGACGTAATGATAGAACACATTCTTCTTAGTGACGTTAAATGTCTAATTATTAAGTATGATGCTGTTTACTCTGCATTTTTGGTAGATACATTTTATTAGATTAACGAAGTTTCTTTATCTAGTTTGTTAAGATTTTTAAAAAATTTTGTGAATGGGTATGCATTTATATCAATGGTTTTCCTGTGTCTGATCAAATGAATCAAATAATTTCTCTTATTTGTTTTACTATGGTGAATTATATTGACAGAGTTTTTTCTTCTTCCTTTTTTTAAATTTTATTTTATTTATTTATTTATTTATTTTTAGACAGAGTCTCGCTCTGTCGCCCAGGCTGGAGT
>NW_016851540.1:0-712 GCF_001698545.2 Rhinopithecus bieti | reverse complement strand
AGGGATATTCTCTTATATAACTATAATACTAGATCACCCTGAAGAAATTTAACATTGATAGCGTAACATTATCTAACACGTAGTCCATATTCAGAATTTCCAAAATTCTTTTTGGAAGTTGTCCAAAATTGCCCTTTGTAACTGTTCTTTCCTACCCTTTAAAATAAGCCTTCTCTGGCCCTCTTGTCCCCTCCAGTTCCTCTTGTCTCTCTCCTCCCCTTCAAGCTCGCTCCTTAAGTGGGCATTTGTACCGCTGTCTCCTACCTCCTCATTGATCCCAGCCCAGGGAAGATGATCTGACAGGTTCTTGAATGACCTCGAAGTCCAATGGAGCATTTTCAGTGCTCCATTTTCTCACTTCCTGGCAGTCTTCGGCACTCCTGCCCACTCCCTTCTTACCACTCATTGCCCTTGGCTTCAGGGGCAACACATTCTCCTGGTTTTTCTTTTAGGTCTCTGCATGAACTATTTATGTAGACTCACTTTCTCCTGGCTTTTAAATGTTGGGGCTCCTCTGGGTTCTCCCTTGACTCTCTGATCTTGTCACTCTAACACTCTCCTTGGATGCTTTATCTACTCCATGGCTTTGACATCAGTGTGTCAAGACTCCAAATCTTTATTTTCAGCCCACATTATATGCTCTAATCCCTGTTTTATTGGGAATCATTTTTATTTTACTTTATTTTATTTTATTTTTTTTTTGAGACGGAGT
>NW_016851538.1:0-708 GCF_001698545.2 Rhinopithecus bieti | reverse complement strand
TAAAACTACTAAAATAATTTTAACCACTATACTTTTAAAATCATAATGTCTACTTATATTTTATGTACAATGGACAATTGCATAGCTGTAGTATATTTTGAAAACAAAACGAGAATAGAATGTCCTTTCAAGAGAAAAGACAAGTTGATCTCTGCCAGTTACTCAAAGCCTTATTGTTCCCATTCATTAATTGAATAAGGTTGGGTTATGTTTTCTAAGATTTGTTTCTATTGTTGAATCGTTTTGATACTTAACTGATTCTATGAATTCTGTTTTTATGATAATTAAGCCCCTATATAAGATAAAATACAACCTTCTCGAGATCCCACATTTTTCTCTGGTTGTATTCTGTGGTACAGCCCCACTACGTAATATAGTATCTGCCACGTAGCAAGACTATTAAATTTTGTTGAATGAATGAATGAAGATATGCAATAATACATATTGTGTTATCATTAATATTTCTCAAAACCATCATCTTTAATTTTCTCTGCTTTAGAGTTTCTAAAATGCCCCTGTCTTTTCCGCTGGTTTGAATTAGACTAAATTGGACATTTAAGAAACTTTTAAATGCTAATTATTTTCTTTTGATCTTAGAAAAAGAATCTAGAACTGTAATTGTCCTTGTAACTGAAGAGAGAGAAAGAATCAGTAATATTGTATCTTTTCAAGACTTCTCATTTAATTTTATCCTCTAATGAAAAATCG
>NW_016851537.1:0-830 GCF_001698545.2 Rhinopithecus bieti | reverse complement strand
AAAAAAATTACTTTGTTGGGTAGGCCAAATATTTCAGAACATAATATCCCTGGTCGAAAATTAGTAAAACAGGTTCTTAGTCGATATTAAGGAAGAAGATAGCCATCACTGCTATAAATTGTGAAACCTCATTTTAAAATTTCCGAGTAAGAGCTATAATAAAACTGGCAGCAAGCTAAATACTTGTAAAATGTATGAGATATTTGGGATTCCTTATTGGGCTCTGTAGAATTATATTTAACTTTTCACTATTAATTTGCCACCTATATAGCTGTAGTATGGTTGGTGATATTAATGTTAAGTACTCTAGTTCAAAGCAGATTATAGTGGATTTTAGATCATTATTTTCACCAGTTTTAAGGCTCCTTTGCTCATTTGTAACTAAATCCTTGGTGTTCTGTGAAATCTTAAGTTTCTTCTCTTGCCTTCATCAGGTCATTCAGGGAATGGTAGGTGGAGGTGATAAAACATCCATGTTAGAAGGGGCTGGTGCATACATACATAATATGGTAAGAAGCACTTTGGGAGGCTGAGGTGGGAGGATCACTTGAGACCAGGAATTCAAGACCAGCCTGGGCAATATAGTGAGACCCCATCTTTACAAAAAAGTTAAAAAATTAATCAGGCATGGTGGCATGCACCTGTAGTCCCAGCTACTTGGGAGGTTGAGGCAGGAGGATCCCTTGAGCCCTAAAGGTTGAAGCTGCAGTGAGCCATGATTGCACCACTGTGTTCCAGCCTGGGCAACAGAGTGAGATCTTGTCTCAAAACACACACACACACACACACACACACACACACACACACACACACAGCAGCAGCAGCAGCAG
>NW_016851536.1:0-1839 GCF_001698545.2 Rhinopithecus bieti | reverse complement strand
GAAAGAAGATTTCTGTGAAAATGCTTTGTGTTAGATATATTTTTTCGTCTCGCATTGTTAAAATTTTAATTATTTTACGCAGTTTGGAAACTCTGTCATGCACAGTTCCGCGAAGGGACATTCGGGAGCACATTCAGCCCTATGGTGAAGGAGGAGATATCTTCAGATGAAAACTGGATAGAAGCTTTCTGAGAAACTACTTTGTGATGTATGCATTCCACTCAGGGAGTTATACCTCTTTACTCACAAGGCAGTGTTTGAACACTGTTCCTGTGAAACCGAAAAAGTGATATTTCAGAACGCATTGAGGACTATGGCGAATAGTGAAATATACAGAAATAAAATCGAGGAAGAAACGTTAAAAGAATCTTCTTTCTGATATGTGCATTCACTTCACAGAGTTAATGCTTACTCTATGTTGCCCAGTTTCGAACCTCTGTCTTTGAAGAATCTGTGAATGGATATTAGTGACCCCCAGAGGCTTATGGGGAGCGAGGAAACGTCTTCCGATGATACCTGCAGAGAAACGTTCTGAGTAACTGCTTTGCGACGTGTGTATTCATCTCATAGTGTTAAACCATTCTTTGGATTGAGCAGCTTCAAATCACTGTTTTTGTTGAATCTGAGGAGGGACATTTGTGAATGATCCTTAGAATATGAAGAAAGAAATATCCTCAGGTAAAATCCAGAAAAGCTTTCTGAGAAACTGCTCTGTGTCATCTTAATTCCTGTCTCTCAGATTAGGCTCTCTTCATTGAGCAGTTTTCTAGCCCTGTGTATGTTGAGCGTGTGATGGGATATTCAGGAGCACTTTGATGCTAATGGTGAAAAAGGAAATATGTTCAGACCGAAACCGGAGAGAAGCTTTCCGAGGAACTGCATTTTGACGTGTGTATTCCAGTCACAGTGTTATACCTCTCTCCTCATACAGCTTTGGGGAACCCTTTTGTCGAAACAGGTACCAAGTGATATTTGGGAGCATGATGATGCCGATGGTGAAAGGGGAAATAGCCTCAGACCAAAACTGGAAAGAAACTTTCTAGGAAACTACTCTGTGATATCTATAATCATCTCACATAGGTAAAGCTTTCTTTACATTACGCAGCTCAGAAACTGTCATGGACGGATCCACGAAGGGATCTTCGGGAGCACATTCTGGACTATGCTGAAAAGAAAATATCTCAGATAAAACTGGAAAGAAGCTTTCTGTGAATCTGCTTTTTGCTATGCTTCCTCATCTCACATAGATGAAGCTTTCTTTATATTACGCAGCTTGGAAACTCCCTCGTGGATGGATCCGCGAAGGGATATTTCGGATCACCTTTGGGCCTATGGTGAAAGAGGAAATACAGCCAGATAAAAACTGGAAGGAAGCTTTCTGAGACACTGCTTCGTGATGTGTGCATTCCACTCAGGGAGTTATAATTTTCTTCTCATAAGGCACAGTTTGAACACTGTTCCTTTAAAACCAAAAGAGTGATAATTGGAGCACATTGAGGACTATGACAAAAAGTGAAATATCGTCCAATAAAAAACAGAAAGAAGCCTTCAAAGAAACTGCTCTCTGACATGTCCATTCTTTTCACAGGATTAAAGCTTACTCTACATTTCCCAGTTTGAAAGTCGGTCTTTGAGGTTTCTGCGACCGGATAGTAAGTGGTGACAGGAGGCCTCTGTCTAGCAAGAAAATGTCCTCCATCGAAAATTGGAGAGAAGCTTTCTGGGCAACACTTGTGTGATGATTGTATTCATCTCATAGCGTTAAATGATTCTTTGGAATGAGCAGTTTGAAATCACTGTTTCTGTATAATCTGAAAAAGGACATTTGGAAACGCTCTT
>NW_016851535.1:0-836 GCF_001698545.2 Rhinopithecus bieti | reverse complement strand
TGAGCTCCACCTTCCGGGTTTACGCCATTATCCTGCCTCAGCCTCCCGAGTAGCTGGGACTACAGGCACCCGCCACCTCGTCCGGCTAGGTCTTTTTTTTGTATTTTTTAGTAGAGACGGGGTTTCACTGTGTTAGCCAGGATGGGCTCGATCTCCTGACCTCGTGATCCACCCATCTCGGCCTCCCAAATTGCTGGGATTACAGGCTTGAGCCACCGTGTCCGGCCAACTTTTGTATTTTTAGTAGAGATGGGGTTTCACCATGTTGGCCAGGCTGGTCTCGAACTCCTGACCTCAAGTGACCCGCCCACCTTGGCCTCCCAAAGTGCTGGGATTATAGGCTTGAGCTACTGTGCCCAGCCAATATTACTTTTTAAATTACATTATTGTTCCAATAACCTCACTTTGTAATTTATAGGCCATTTCCTCCCTCCCCTTCTTTCCCTTGCCTTTCTTTCCTTTCTCTCTTTCTTTCTTTTCCAGACAGGGTCTTGCATTGTTGCCCAGGCTGGAGTGCAGGGGTGTGATCATGGCTTACTGCAGCCTTAACCTCCTGGGCTCAAGTGATCCTCCCACCTCAACCTCGAGTAGCTGAGACCACAGACACATGCCACCATGCCCTGCTAATTTTAAATTTTTTTTGGTAGAGATAGGGTCTCCCCTATGTTGCCCAGGCTGGACTTGAATGCCAGAATTCAAGTGATCCTCCTCCTTCAGCCTCCCAACCTGGGGTTACAGGTGTGAGCTACCACACTCAGTCCTCACTCTGTTTCTTAAGAATATATATTATTGGCCGGGCGCGGTGGCTCAAGCCTGTAATCCCAGCACTTTGGGAG
>NW_016851534.1:0-804 GCF_001698545.2 Rhinopithecus bieti | reverse complement strand
GTTTGCTGAGAATGATGGATGGTTTCCAGCTTCATCCATGTCCCCACAAAGGACATGAACTCATCCATTTCTATGGCTGCATAGTATTCCATGGTGTATATGTTCCTCATTTTCTTAATCCAATCTATCATTGATGGATATTCAGGTTGGTTCCAAGTCTTTGCTATTGTGAATAGTGCCACAATGAACATATGTGTGCATGTGTCTTTATAGCAGTATGATTTATAACCCTTTGGGTATATACCCAGTAATGGGATGGCTGGGTCAAATGATATTTCTAGTTCTAGATCCTTGAGGAATCGCCACACTGTCTTCCACAATAGTTGAACTAGTTTGCAGTCCCACCAACAGTGAAAAATTGTTCCTATTTCTCCACATCCTCTACAGCACCTGTTGTTTCCTGTCATTTTAATGATCGCCATTCTAACTGGTGTGAGGTGGTATCTCATTGTGGTTTTGATTTGCATTTCTCTGATGGCCAGTGATGATGAGCATTTTTTCATGTGTCTGCTGGCTGCATAAATGTCTTCTTTTGAGAAGTGTCTGTTCATATCTGTCGCTCACTTTTTGATAGGGCTGTTTGTTTCTTTCTTGTAAGTTTGTTTGAGTTCTTTGTAGATTCTGGATATTAGCCCTTTGTCAGATGATTAGATTGCAAAAGTTTTCTCCCATTACATAGGTTGCCTGTTCACTCTGATGGTATTTTCTTTTGCTGTGCAGAAGCTCTTTACGTGGTGCTGGAAAAACTAGCTGGCCATAAGTAGAAAACTGAAACTGGATCCCTTCCTTATACCTTACACAAAA
>NW_016851533.1:0-799 GCF_001698545.2 Rhinopithecus bieti | reverse complement strand
AGAAAATGTTTATTAAAGTTTGGTTACTAAGCTTTTATATAGCAGTTTTGTCTTATTTGTTCTCTCCATCTTTTCATTCAAAAGACTTAGACATAAGCTCATTAGGGTAAGAATCTAATTTGTTTATTGTTTGTATTGGTATAACCAAGTCTAACACATACATAGAGCTCAATAAATCTTTGATGAATGAATGAATACCTAAAATAGCCAGATTGCATTGGAGGGATCGTTTTATAGAGATATCATGTGAACATTAATTGTCTAGCTATTGAGGAGATTTCTTCTTTGCTGAAATTTTGCAACTAGCATCATTTACTCATTAACTTTTCCTTTAAAATCAAATGTATATAGTTCTTATATAGTTTCCTGCTGGCTAGGAAAATTCCTTGAGGGCTTGACTGATAGTGTAGAAGTGTAGAATGGCTATCTTAGGTCTGCTTCAGAGATGAACACAGCAGGAGGATACAGTTACAGACCTTGCTGAAGTAATACTTGTCAACAATTTTTGCCTTGTTATCTGATTGTGAGGGTTTTTTATGTTTTCTTTTCTGGAAGAAAATATTGTTCTGCAATTGAGAAAGCCAGAAGGCTAAAATAACCTTTCCAATCTGCGTTTATGACTATGATATGCAGTCTCAAATATCAGAATACCTCCTGAATACAAATAGTACTCTGGGAAAAATGACTAATGCTTTCTCAGCCTGAATATAAAGAGACTTAAGGAAATAATATATATGGTGTTGTTTATATCTTAATCTTCAATGTTACTTTGTAATAAATAGTATTTTCCACTCTAGGA
>NW_016851532.1:0-804 GCF_001698545.2 Rhinopithecus bieti | reverse complement strand
AATGTATATATTATATATACACAATGGAATGCAATGCAGCCATAAAAGGGAATGAATTAATGGCATTTGCAGTGACCTGGATGAGACTGGAGATTATTATTCTATGTGAGGTAGCTCAGAAAGGGAAAATCAAACATCATATGTTCTTACTGATATGTGGTAGCTTATCTATGAGGATGCAAAGGCATAAGAATGATACAGTAGACTTTAGGGACTTGAGGGGAAGAGTGAGAGTAGGGTGAGGGTAAAAGACTACAAATATGGTGCAGTGTATACTGCTTGAGTGATGGGTGCACCAAAATCTCATAAATCAGCACTAAAGAACTTACCTATGTAACTAAATACCACCTGTACCCCAATAACTTATGAAAAAATAAAAATAAAAAATAAATAAATACGTATATGATGAACCCTAGAAGTATAGAATCTTGGCCTTTGAGATGGTGATGGCTTAAATTCCAAAGAGCTGACAAGGGTGCTGATGTTCTCCTGGCATTTCTGTTGACAGTTTTCTACTTCCTGTGTGTATTCTTCCACCAAATATTTTTTTTTCCTTTTACAAAGTAAACTACAATTTTGTTGTGAAATTCTCTTAGATGGAAAATTAAGGCTAGGCACTGTGGCGCATGCCTGTAATCACAGCACTTGGGGAAGCCAAGGTGGGTGGGTCACTTGGGGCCAGGAGTTCAAGACCAGTCTGGTGAAAACCCATCTCTGCTAAAAATGCAAAAATTAGCCAGGCATGGTTGTGGGTACCTGTAATCCCTTCTACTTGGAAGGCTGAGGCAGGAGAATCACTTTAAC
>NW_016851531.1:0-901 GCF_001698545.2 Rhinopithecus bieti | reverse complement strand
GTGAGCCACTGTGACCAGCCAGAAATTATTATCATTATTTTTTTCAATACCTCTTCAGTGATAGGAGAGTCTTCTGAGGATGATATAAACTGTTCAGGTGGTTTCGGGGAAAAAAAAAACTTTAGAAGCCCCTGTTGAGAACAAAGATATATGAATGTGGAGCAGCCGCTTGTGCCAACAGCACTTTCCCAATGAGAAAGATCCACCATGAGCTGAACAACTGCATATAGATCTTTGCAAGGCAAGATAATTTGATAGTAAAATAAGTAATTTGATAGTAAAACCAGAAACTGGTTTCCAGATGCTAAGTCAGATTTCAAGAGCTATTTTTCCACATGTTCTCCTTCTTTGTAGTTTTACTTTCAAATGTGAAGCGTTAAGTCATGTAAGAAAGAATTGATCAATCACGTTCCACCTATTTAGAAGAACTTTGGGAGTGTAGCTTTCATACTGTTGTCTTTGCCTCATCTTTCAGCTCAACCATCCAGAGCTTGTGGAAGGCCTTGTGCTCATTAATGTTGACCCTTGCGCAATAGGCTGGATTGACTGGGCAGCTTCCAAAGTAAGTACCACATGAAGGTGTCCATCGGCTCATCTTCGCCCATCTCAAAACAGCTTACCAATTTTTCATTGAGGTATATATACAGTTAAGGGTAAACAGTCTTCAAGCTGTATACTTAACATTTTTACCCTTAACTGTACTTTAGTAACCTATTATGTGAATACACAGAACGAGTTGTTTCTGTTATTTGGATCTTATGAGTAAAGGTGCTGTGCATATTCCTTATGTCTTTCAGTAGAGATACACATTTATTTCTTTTGGGTTTATACCTAGGAGTGAAATTGCTGAGTCATAGGGCAGTTGTATGTTTAGCTTTAGTAGATATTGTCAAACAATTTT
>NW_016851530.1:0-960 GCF_001698545.2 Rhinopithecus bieti | reverse complement strand
CTCAGAAAGCTTCTTTCTAGTTTTATCTGAGGATATTTCCTTTTCACCATAGACCTCTACTCGCTCCCAAATATACCTTTGTATATTTTACGAAAACAGTGTTAGCAAACTGCTCAAAGTAAAGAAAGGTGTTACTCTGTGAGATGAGTACACACCTCATAAAAAGGTTTCTCAGAAAGCTTCTTTCTAGATTTTATCTGAGGATATTTCCTTTGTCACCATAGGCTTCAATGCGATCCAAAATATCCCTTCTGAGATTCCCCAAAAAAAGTGCTACCAAATTGCAGCATGGAAAGAAGAGTGTAACACTGTGTGATAAATACCCATGTCACAAAGTGGTTTCACAGAAAGATGTTTTTTGGTTTTTGTCTGAGGATATTTCATTTATCGCCATATACTTCAAAGCGCTCCGAAATATCCCATTGCAGATTCCAAGAAAACAGTGTCAGCAAACTGCTCAGTGAAAAGAGCAATGTAACTCTGTGAGATGAATGCACACATCACAAAGCAGTTTCTCAGAAGACTTCTTTTTGGTTTTTGTCTGACGATATTTCCTTTATCACCATAGGCTTCAATGTGCTCCCAAACATCCCATTGCAGATTTAATGAAAACAGTGTTATCAAACTGCTGTATGAAAAGAACGGTGTAAAAAGTCATTTTATCTGAGGATATTTCCTTTGTCACCATAGGCTTCAATGCAATCCAAAATATTCCTTCTCAGATTCCCCTAAAACAATGTTACCAAAGTGCTCCATGAAAATGAAAGTGTAGCTGTGTGAGGTGAATGCACACATCACAAAGCAGTTTCTCAGAAAGCTGCTTTTTGGTTTTTATCTAAGGATGTTTAGATTTTCACCATATTCCTCATGGCACACGAGAATATCCCTATGCAGATTTCACAAAAATAGTGCTACCAAAGTCCTCCATGAAAATAAAAGTGTAAATCTGTGAGATGAATT
>NW_016851529.1:0-485 GCF_001698545.2 Rhinopithecus bieti | reverse complement strand
ACATGCACACATACATACGCACATACACACATGCACACACATATGCATACATACACACATGCACACACATACATACGCATACATACACACATGCACACACATACATACGCATACATACACATACACACACATACATACGCATACATACATGCACACATACATACGCATACATACACACGCACACATACATACGCATACATACACACATGCATACACACATACGCATACACACATGCAAACATACATACGCATACATACACATGCACACACATACGCATACATACATACACACATGCACACACATACATACGCATACATACACACATGCACACACATACATACGCATACATACATGCACACACACACATACATACGCATACATACATGCACACACACATGCACACGCATACATACACACATGCACACCCATACGCATACATACACACATGCACACCCATACGCATACATACACATGCACACACATA
>NW_016851528.1:0-1302 GCF_001698545.2 Rhinopithecus bieti | reverse complement strand
GCGGGGGAATCTTCTTTTAAAATGCCCAAATTTAGTGTAGATGAAATACACTGCTTATAAACTACTGATATTAGCCTTGAAGAAGCCATTATTGGTTCTTAGTTGAATATATTAAAGCTTTAAAAGTCTTATAAAATGCAGGACCTATTTGTTCTTTATACAAAATACTTAGTAATTGAAGTCAAGGCAAAATATTCTCGTTTGTTCTTTTAAATCATCACGAAAGTTCTCATAAAAAAAAAAGCTAATTTACTATTTTCTTTTTTTAAAAAAATACAGCTAACTCCATAAATGAATATACTATATAAAAGCTGTTAGGTACACCTCAGCCTTCATAAACAGTATAAAGTACAACTCAGAAAAGAAGCATATTGGCACTTCCATGTTCATCTTAAAACTAGAAACTTCTAGGAAACAGCAACAATTTGTTTTTTTAAAAGAGTTTGGCAAAACCATTTCTCTTAGACACCCAAAGAAGGAAAAAAAAATTTATTAGGTCCAGTAATCAAAGATGACTTGATAGAATTATGATTACATGCAGAATTGGATGGTTAGAAATGAAATCAATCTATTTAGATCCAGCCTAAGGTTCTGACAGCCAATGAGTAGACACAATCAGAGTAGGAGTATTCCTAAGAAACCAGGAATAATCTCCAATGTGCATGAGTTTAATGAACCAGATAGATTATTGTATCGCCAATATCCACCCTTATCCCATTCTCAGTCAGATGAATTTTCTTGCTCATGAGGTCCACATTGAAAACAGCATGCTCAGAAATGGGGGTCTTCTCGGTGTGCTCCTTTCCCAGGACAGGAACTCGTCGAGGCCCCAACAGTGGATCATCAAATCTCATCAGTTTCACTTTGGAAAGGTCTACAACAAAATAAATTATCAATATAAGCATTTAATTACAGTCATTGACTCAAACCCTGGAAGCAGTCTGAGAACTCACTTTTTAAACACACTGGTTGTTATATCTAAACAAAAACATTTTCTTCAGATTATTAAATAAAAGCCATGCCAGGCACGGTGGTTCACACCTGTAATCCCAGCACTTTGGAAGGCTGAGGCGGGTGAATCACTTAAGGTCAGGAGTTCAAGACCACCCTGACCAACATGGTGAAATGCTGTCTCTACTAAAAACACAAAAAAATTAGTTGGGCCTGGTGGCAGGCGCCTGTAATCCCAGCTGCTTGCGAGGCTGAGACAGGAGAATCGCTTGAACCTGGAAGGCAGAGGTTGCAGTGAGCCAAGATCGCACCATTGCACGCCAGCACTGGCAACAAAGTGAGACTCTATCT
>NW_016851527.1:0-1842 GCF_001698545.2 Rhinopithecus bieti | reverse complement strand
GCCAAGAACTTTTAAATTATCTGGGCATGGTGACACACACCTGTGGTCACCGATACTTGGGAGGCTGGGGTGGGAGGATTGCTTGAGTCCCGGAGTTCAAGACCAGCTGGGGCAACAGAGTGAGACTTCATCTCTAAAAAATTAAAAATAGGCCAGACACAATGGCTCACACCTGTAATCCCAGCACTTTGAGAGGCTGAGGTGGGCGGATCACTTGAGCTCAGGACTTTGAGACCAGCCTGGCCAACATGATGAAACCCCATCTCTACCAAAAATACAAAAATTAGCGGGGCATGGTGGCGGGCACCTGTAATCCCAGCTACTCGGGAGGCTGAGGTGGGAGAATCACTCGAACCCGGGAGGAGGAGGAGGTTGCAGTGAGGCCACTCCACTGCACTCCAGCCTGGGCGACAGAGTGAGACTGTATCTCAAATAATAATAATAATAATAATAATAATAATAATAAATAAAAAATAAAAAAATTAGCACCTGAGCGTGGTTCTGTGCTGTGGACAGCAGGTGCCTTTGGATGATGACCACGGAGGTGGCCATGGTGGCAGCACAGCACAGCTGCTGAAAGAGCCTGCATAGAGGCCCCTGTCCATGCCATGTGGCCACCTCCGGGGACCAAACTACCAGGAATACCAAGAAGCCAGCACAGAGGCCTCACGACCTCCGCTCCCCGGGACCTCCGGCTCTGACTTTCACAGCAGCAGAGATGCACCCGGGCGATGTGGCAGGGCCGTTTCTAAAACTGGAAAGGTTCCCTGGTTCCCCCTTGCAGGGCATGTGATGAGGCGTGTCTCACTTCCTCAGTGCCCCACTCTCAACCTCCAGGGGAGCATACAGACAGGCAGGCTGTGGGGCTCCCACCCCATGGCAGTGTCTAGGGGTGAATATTTCTAGTTCCTAAGGCCCCAGTGGGTGTGTGTTCCAGGTGCCCTATAGGCGGCTTGTGTGAACCAGCTCAATTCGACCCTCTGCCTTGCCGCAGGGAGAGAGGGCTTTCTGCATCCCAGGTTCTTGCCTTGGTGTACCAGAAGGATCACACTGGGGCTGGGAAAATGAGTGCAAAGTTTTATTGAGTGGAGGTGGTTTCACTCAGCCAGAAGGGAGATGGTCTTTCCCTGGAGTTGGGCCTCTTGGGGGGCCCACCTCTCCTCTGACTGCCCCGGTCGATGGGTCGATGGTCGGCCAGCGTGCCAGAGTCTGTCGGGGAGTTCTCCTGCCGGCATGCTCCTCTCAACCTCCAGCCGCTTGCATCTTCTTCCTCCGATGTGCTCCTCTCCACCTCTGGTCACCTGCGTGTCTGCACTAGAGTCTCAGGTTTTCAGAGGCCCAGGATGGGGGCGTGGCGGGCCAGGGTGGTCTTGGGAAATGGGAAATGCAACATTGGGGCAGGAAATGCCTGTCCTCACCTAGGTCCATGGGGGTGGAGCCCTAGCCAGGGACCAGCCTTTCTCTACCCAGCACTTCCCTCCTGCCTTCCGTATCACTGAAAGGAGCCACACTCTTCCCTTCCCAGTACTCCAGTATCATTTCTACTGCAGAAGTGGCAAATGTGGTCGTGGCCTGCGTGGCTGGGCTGCAGCACTCCTAGCTGCAAATCTTCACAACTTTGCAAGGAAGCACTGCTGGTTTTGGAGGGGTTTTCTGTTGTTGCTTTTTTTTTTTTTTTTTTTTTGAGATGGAGTCTCGCTCTGTTGCCCAGGCTGGAGTGCAGTGGCAAGATCTTGGCTCACTACAAGCTCCGCCTCCCAGTTTCATGCCATTCTCCTGCCTCTGCCTCCCGAGCAGCTGGGAGTACAGGTACCCGCCACCACGCCTGGCTTTTTTTTTTTT
>NW_016851526.1:0-706 GCF_001698545.2 Rhinopithecus bieti | reverse complement strand
CAGCTTCCTTCCAGTTTTATCTGGGGATATTCAGTTTTCTCCATAAGCCTTGATGGGCTCCCAAAAGTCTTTTCACAGATTCTACAAAAGCATGTCTCCAAACTGTTGAATCTACAGAAAGTTTTCTATCTGTGACATGAAACATCGACAAACAGTTTCACAGATAGTTTTTTTCTAATATTAATTTGGGAATATTCAGTTATTCCCCATAGGGCTCAAGGGCCTCATGAATATCCTTTCACAGATTCTACAGAAAGAGTGTCCCCAACCTGCTGTATCAATGGAAATGTATAACTCTGTGAGAAAAAATTCAAATATCACCAAGCATTTCCACAGATAGCTATTTTCCAATTTTGTCTGGGGATAGTCCCTGTTTTCCATCGACCTCAAAGGGCTCCAAAATTTCTTTTGCAGATTCTACAAAAGAGTGTTTCCAACCTCCTGAATCAAAGAAAAGTCTGTCTGTGTGAGGTGAACCCACACATCACCAAGCAGTTTCACAGATAGCTTCTATCTAGTTTTTGTCTGGGGACATTTGGTTTTTCCCCATAAGCCTCAATGCACTCTGAAATGTTTCTTCACAGATTCTACAAAAAAAGTGTTTTGAACCTGCTGAATTATAAGAAAGGTTTAACTCCGTGAGGTGAATCCACACATCACCAAGCAGTTTCACAGATAGCTTCTTTCTGGTTTTTGTCTAATGATA
>NW_016851525.1:0-794 GCF_001698545.2 Rhinopithecus bieti | reverse complement strand
CTCTCTCAACAGAAAGCTTTACCTCTATGAGATGAATGCACACATCACAAAGGAGTTATCAGAGACTTTCTCTCCAGTTTTACCTGAAGATATTTCCTTTTCAACATTGGCCTCTATCTGTTCCCAAATATCTCTTTGCATATTCCACAAGAATAGTGTTAACAAACTGCTCAATGAAAAGGAAGACTTAACTCTGTGAGATGAATTCACCCATCACAAAACAGTCTCTCAGAAAGCTTCTTTCTAGTTTTATCTGTGCATATTTACTAATCCACCATCAGCCTCAATGCACTCCCAAATATCCTTTCTCAGACCCCACAAAAAGAGTGATGCCAAAAGGTTCAATCAACAAAATGGTTTATCTCTATGAGATGAATGCACACATCACAAAAGAGTTTCTCAAAACATTCTCCAGTTTTATCTGAAGATGTTTCCTTTTCAACATAGGCCTCTATGAGCTCCTGAAAATCCCTCCCCAGATTCCTCAAAAACAGTGCTACCAAACTGCACCATGAAAAGAAAGATATAACTCTGTGAGATAAATTCACCCATCAAAAAACAGTTTCTCAGAAAGCTTCTTTATAGTTTTATCTGAGGATATTTCCTTTTTACCATAAGCCTCAAGGCACTCCCAAATATCACTTTGCAGATACCAAGAAAGCAGTGTTAACAAAGTGCTACATGAAGAAAAGGTATAACTCTGTGAGATGAATTCACACATCAAAAGAACGTTCTCAGAAAGCTTCTGTCTAGTTTTCATCTGAGGATATTTCCTTTGTTACCATGGGCTTCAG
>NW_016851523.1:0-2203 GCF_001698545.2 Rhinopithecus bieti | reverse complement strand
TATGGTGTTATATTTCTTGACCTTAATATTACATTTCAGTCCTTATTCTATATGAAGGAAACTGTCTATATATAAAATTTCTGCTTTAGGGCTTCATTTTTATTTGATAGTTAATTTTCCTCTTTAAATGCCTCCTATACATAGTTTGGGAAATGATTTAGTATGTATAAATTATGCAGAAAATTAAGATAGTGATTTATGCTGCTGGCACCACCAATCAACTGTGATTACTAAGAGTGAGGGAAAGGAAAATCCTAAGAATTTTGCCAAGACAAATTGAATCTGAAAGAAGCTATCCACTTCATACATCTTAATTTGGAAATCCTTTGAGATAAGCAAGGAGGAGATGCTAAGAGGCAAGACTGTGACAGATTTGATTTCTAGAACATGAAAGCTCTGATTTCTTCATGCCCATTATAAAGTACCCTCTCTGCTTCTTTTAGTTTTAAATCAGCTTTCCAATGATGTAGGTTCCCATCTTAGAGAATAGAGGCACAGGAAAATTAAAATGAATTCCTCAACCTGTATTTCAAGATGATGGATTTTCCTTTATCATCATCCCTACACCAATGCCATTTTAAGTGGAGTATGTTCCACAATAGATAAAAGAATTGGAAGATAGAGTGAGATCTAGTAACTCCAAAATGAGAAAAGAGACTCAGAGAAGTTACTTCAAGGAGGGAGGAAAACTTCTGCCCACTGGCTTCTAATAGTAATCTCTAACATTAAAATTTTGGCTCTAAATTTAAAATCTTGAGGGCATTTAAAGTTTCTCACTTCTTCTCTCTCTCTCTCTCTCTCTCTCTCTCTCTCTCTCTGTGTGTGTGTGTATGTGCATCCTATTCATTTTACCAGAATATGTCTCATAATACTGATAATTGTGGTTTAGAAATGTACTGGTATAATTGCCTATTGGATTTTAAATGTGCTATTATATAAGATTTTTTGGTTTTAAATAGGTTCAGTTAGAAGTCTGTATAGAGGCAACACAGCAGGTGCTCGTAAATTTTAGATAAATGAGTGAATGTTACCTTTTATTTGCTGAAACAAAAGGCACCATTTTCTACCTTCTAATGCTGCACCGTGCAATAGAAATATGATGCAAGCCACAAACAGAATTTTTGCTGGACTATTTTTTTTCTGTTTTCTCCCATATATCCAAAATATCATCATTTCAACATGTAATCAATGTTAAATTTATTGATAAAATATTGTACATTCTTTTGTTATACCAAGTCTTCAAATTCTCATGTGTACTTTGCAATTACAGTGTAAAAGGGCCACATGTAGCTAGTGACTACTGATTGGACAGCACAGCTCTATCAGATCATCATAAGCTTTTGTACTAAATTCTTCACTTTAAGGACTTCCACAGTTTCTTTTCCCTTCAAGGCCCTTAAAGCTCCTGTACTTACTTTGCTGCATAATTGACAACTCTCTCACACAGCCATTTTCTGAGCTGTCAATTCTAGTCCCTGTTTGTTCTTTTATTGTCAGTTTTGTGGCTTTGAAAATATTGGCAGTCCTAGGGGTCTGTGACTTTAATAGTAACACAGAAAACACTGTGGTTTAGAAAACCAGATTACCGGATATTACTACTAAACCAAAAGAAGACTAGCATTTGACTCCACTCTATACATGCTTCCTGCCACTTTCTTGACAAGAGCTTATGATTTGGAGAAGGTCCTTTACATAAATGAGCCAGGAAAAGGCAGATATTGAAATGTGAACTTCTTCTATGAAAGTATTTCTTGCAGAAATTGTGTCTACAAATCTAAGCTATTGACCAGTAGTTAAAATGGAAGCTTCCAAGTTCCAAGAGTTATTACTTATGTATTAGTTAGCATAATATAACATAGTTAATGATCCTTATTTTTAGGAGATTGGAGACCAACCGTATAGAAAATAAATGCTTGCTCCTAAGGCAGGAATACTTCAATTATCAGAAGTGTATTTTGTATTTTGGTTTCTCCCTGGGAAGTATTTAATATTTTTCACTGCAAGAATTACAATGATTTTACATTGATGTATTCATTTATTCAAGAAAATTTGAAGTGCCAATTCGATGCCTGAAAATGTGTTAGACATTAATTTACAAGAGACATGAATCCTGCCCTCATTTTCCTTGTAGTTTTGTGAGAGATATCCAATATTTCTTACCGGAATCATCTGTGAGAATCTCCTTATAACAAAACTTTTTTTT
>NW_016851522.1:0-1301 GCF_001698545.2 Rhinopithecus bieti | reverse complement strand
TATCAAGGATACTAGTATTTTGAGCTCTGCACTCCCTTGGGTGACAGCTCAGCTTGCTTTTCTGTGCATTCAGATAAAGATATAGCCAATCAGGCACCCCAGAGCAGCTGCACTATGGATTTTCTATAAAAGTACAGGAGTTTATTTCTGATCTTAGCTTTCCTTTAGGATCTATTTATTATCCCATCTTTATTTCTTTGCCTTCTTTGCACCTGCCACATCACCCATCAAAATCAATAATATTTTTTAAAGGTGTCATTCTGTGATGTATATAGCATATTACATGATGTCACTGATGGACACTTTTGTTAATATCCTCAAGTGCTTTGCTTTATCACTGAAGTGGATAATTTATTCTGGCATTTATATGAAAAGTTGGACACTGAGAGGGTACCTGTTTGTTTGAGACTTTATGTGTACATGGTTTGTTATGGCACATATTGTTAGCACATGGCTCCAAATTTTATGTAATAATTATATTCTTTTCAATCTGTGAGGGAATGAGAGAGGCCCCATGAGGAAGGAATAACTCAATCATGAAAGCTTCACATGTCAATCCATTCTTACTGAGCTTCACAAAGATTCCTTCAGCCAAACTACAGTGCTGTTAACTATACCTTGGCACCTCTTAAATGAACTCATTTTGGGGAATGGAGGTGCTATAGAAGACTTTTACCCAGGAGCCATTTGCAAACTGAGTTTCAACTGTAGGCAGAAAAAAAAAAATCCCACGTGTGTAATTATCCTATTTGCAGAGCTGGTTGACAAGTAGAATTGTGCAGTTTTCTCCTTGAGATAAGTGTATTCTTTTGCCAAGGAAATCCTTTTTTTAATGGGGTTTAGGATATTTGCCCCAAGTCACAAATTCATACACTCTGCGGAAAGCCCTGCAGGTTATAAACTTTGTTGGCATTCAGGAGATCTATGGAACAGGAAGCCGCCTGCTGGGTTTTAAGTGGGAATATTTGCTCAGAATATTTGATTAAAGGATGCACTTAAAGGAGGCATATGTGCATGATAAACAAACGTGAGTCAGAAACTTGGGGGAAATAAAAGGAACACATATTCCAGACTGTGGATAATTCCTTTGATGTTGGGAGAGCTCGATAAAATATGTCTGATAATATAGGATTAGTTTGATAAAGATCAGGTTAAGCATGCCACTGGTTACAGAGTGGGCACGGATTCTAGGAAATGAAATAATATTTCAGATAAAATAAATACTGAATAGTATGGCAACCTTATTAACAAACTGTGACCTTAAATTTTGGAGAGAACAGGTAGCGTGGCATTCATCTATT
>NW_016851521.1:0-1565 GCF_001698545.2 Rhinopithecus bieti | reverse complement strand
GCCACCATGCCAGGCTAACTTTTTTATTTTTAGTATAGACGGGATTTCACCAGGTTAGCCAGGATGTTCTCAATCTCCTGACCTCGTGATCCACCCACCTCTGCCTCCCAAAGTGCTGGGATTACAGGCGTGAGCCACCGTGCCCGGCCAACCTGAGCATTTTATGCTGCACCCAATGTGTAGTCTTCTATTCCTTACCTCCCTTCCACACTTCCCCCTGAGTCCCTAAAGTCCATTATATCATCCTTATGCCTTTGCACTCTCATAGCTTAGCTTTCACTTATAAGTGAGAGCATACAATATTTGGTTGTCGATTCCTAAGTTACTTCACTTAGAATAATGGCCTCCAGCTCCAACCAAGTTGTTGCAAAGGCAATTATTTTGTGTCTTTTTATGGCTGAGAAGTATTCCATAATGTATACATACTACATTTTATTTATCCACTCGTTGGTTGATGAGCATGCAGACTGGTTTCATAATTTTGCAGCTGCGAATTGTGTTGCTATAAACATGTGTATGTTAGTGTCTTTTTTCATATAATGACTTCTTTTCCTTTGGGTAGATACCTGGTAGCGGGACTGCTAGATCAAATAGTAGTTCTGCTTTTAGTTCTTTAAGGAATCTCCGTACTGTTTTCCATAGTGGCTTTGCTAGTTTACAGTCTCACCAGCAGTGTAAAAGTGTTCCTTTCTCCCCACATCCAGTCCAAAATCTATTATTTTTTGACTATTTAATTATGGCCATTCTTGCAAGAGTAAGGTGGTATCTCATTGTGGTTTTAATTTGCATTTACCTGATAATTAGTGATGTTGAGGATTTTTTCATATGTTTGTTGGCTGTTTATATCTTCTTTCGAGAATTGTGTATTCATGTACTTTGCCCACTTTTTGATGGGATTATTTGTTTTTTCTTGCTGATTTATCTGAGTTCCTTGTAGAGGCTGGCTATTAGTCCTTTGTAGGATGCATACTTTGTGAATATTTTCTCCCACTCTGTAGGTTCTCTGTTTACTCTGCTGATGGTTTCTTTTGCTCTGCAGAAGCTTTTTAGTTTAATTAGATCCCATTTATTCATTTTGTTTTGTTACAATTGCTTTTGGGTTTTAGCCATGAATTCCTTGCCTAAGCCAATGTCTAGAAGAGTTTTCCAATGTTATCTTCTATAATTATTATGGTTTCAGGACTTGGATTTGAGTCTTTGATCCATCTTGAGTTGATTTTTATTTAAGGTTAGAGATAAGGATGTAGATTCATTCTTCTATATTTGGCTTTCCAGTTTTCCCAGCACAATTTATTGAATAGGGTGTCCTTCACTCACCTTATGTTTTCGTATGCTTTGTCAAAGGTAAGTTGGATATAAGTATTTGGCTTTATTTCTGAGTTCTCTATTATGTTCCATTGGTCTATGTGCCTGTTTTTATATCAGTACCATGCTGTTTTGGTAACTACAGCTTTGTAGTATAATTTGAAGTTGGATAATGTGATGATTCCTCATTTTCTTTTGCTTAATATTGCTTTGGCTATGAAGCGTCTTTTGGTTCCATATGAATTTTAAGGTTTTTTTTT
>NW_016851520.1:0-836 GCF_001698545.2 Rhinopithecus bieti | reverse complement strand
GGGTTCTTATGGTTTTAGGTCTTACATTTAAGTATTCAATCCATCTTGAGTTAATTTTCATATAAGGTGTGAGGAAGGGGTCCAGTTTCACTTTTCTGCATATGGCTAGCCAGTTTTCCAAACACCATTTATTAAATAGGAAACCATTGCTTGTTTTTGTCAGGTTTGTCAAAGATGAGATGGTTGTAGATGTGTGGCGTTATTTCTGAGGCCTCTGTTCTGTTCCATTGGTCTATATATCTGTTTTGGTACCAGTACCATACTGTTTTGGTTACTGTAGCCTTGTAGTATAGTTTGATGTCAGGTAGTGTGATGCCTCCAGCTTTGTTCTTTTTGCTTAGGATTGCCTTGCCTATACAGGATCTTTCTAAATTCCATATGAAATTTAAAGTAGTTGTTTCTAATTCTGTGAAGAAAGTCAATGGTAGCTTGATGTGGATAGCACTGAATCTATAAATTACTTCAGACAATATGGCCATTTTGATGATACTAATTCTTCCTATCCATGAGCATGGAATGTTTTTCCATTTGTTTGTGTCCTCTCTTATTTCCTTGGGCAGTGGTTTGTAGTTCTCCTTGACGTGCTGCTGGATTTGGTTTGCCAGTATTTTATTGAGGATTTTTACAACGATATTCATCAAGGATATTGGCCTGAAATTTTCTTTTTTTGTTGTGTCTCTGCCAGGTTTTGGTATCAGAATGATGCTGGCCTCATGAGATGAGTTAGGGAGGAGTCCCTCTTTTTCTCACATCCCTTGTAAGTTGTATTACTTAGGTATTTTATTGTCTTTGTAGCAATCGTGAATGGGAGTTCACTCGTGATTTGGCTCTCTGTT
>NW_016851519.1:0-899 GCF_001698545.2 Rhinopithecus bieti | reverse complement strand
ATTTTACTTCATTACTTGGTAAATAAGGGATTCGTTTTGACATTTCTAGACCAAACTTCATGTTTATTCCTTTTGGTGTTTGGTTGTATGAATACATAATTAGATTTGGGGGTAAAGCCCAGAAATTGGCCCATTATCCATTTTTTAATGTTTGGCTGTCTTAACATGCCACTGGTACTAAAGTTGATTCTTAAAGTACAACATGCTGAAATTCCTAAATTGATATTCTTTGCAATACTTGGAATACTTTTCCCCACCACCTATTTTAAGCTAGATTTTGGAGGGATAGGGTGGGGTGGGATGTAGTTGGATTTGTTTAAACATACACATGTATAATGAGAAAGGAAATAATAGCATGGCTTTTTTTCTGTAAAGTCAAGCACTTACCAGTTTTTCTCTGCTCCTTAATTTTATAGAGCCAGAATGAAGAATGGGGAGGTTTGTCTGAGGATATCTTATGATAAAGAGCAGTCTAAGGCTTTAGTCCCTTTGATCCCCAACTTATTTATTGGTAACTACTAAATTTACCATTTTGTGGCATGGATAAAATGGAGTGCTATGCAAATACTGTTGCACGTGAGATGATTTCTAAGTCCTTGCTTGATCCGTGAAGATCAAATAGCTAAATACTGGGCATTTGGGCTTTAACCCTTAGCGGTTGATGCATGATGATGTTGATTAGCGCTTTGAGATGTGTCAACCTTTCTTTTTTATACTAACAGCATCATTTTGAAATTTGTGGTGTTTCTTTCTTTTGAGCTTTGTTTGCTGTTGGTATTTTTTCTCACTAATCTGTGAAATGCAAAATAAGTGAGGTACCAAAAGCAAGCATTATACTCATGAATTTGCTTTTACTTTGAGATGATCCACTTTATGAATAGATTTACTGGATTTGCAGC
>NW_016851517.1:0-708 GCF_001698545.2 Rhinopithecus bieti | reverse complement strand
AAAAAGAGGCAACCTAAATTCTACCAATTGGTGGTTTCTATCCATCTCCTGTTTTCCCTACAAAATACTTTCCTGTTATATAACCAAAAGAAAATAATCTGTTAAATGTGCTATCAAAAATAATTATTCAGCAACACCCTTTCATGCAACCTTCACACACAATGAAGCAATTCATGATTGCAGCCTAAGACCGACCTAAGTGGTCTATAAACTCTTGATGTGTTATAAAGATGGGACATTCATAATGTCTGGAAACATATTTGGTTTTGATGCTTTGGTAAAGAAAAAAGCCCCACATATTACGACCAACTACTTTCTAATTCCACACATACTGGAATATGCAAACAGGCATAAACACTGTCTACTTCCATGAATATATATTTCATATATATAAGGATAAGGAAGACTAAATTTTTTTCTTCAGGCCGGGTGCAGTGGCTCATGCCTGTAATCCCAGCATTTGAGAGGCCGAGGCGGGTGGATCACAAGGTCAGGAGATCGAGACCATCCTGGCTAACACGATGAAACCCCGTCTCTACTAAAAACACAAAAAAATCAGCCGGGTGTTGTGGCGGGTGCCTGTAGTCCCAGCTACTGGGGAGGCTGAGGAAGGAGAATAGCGTGAACCTGGGAGGCAGAGTTTGCAGTAAGCTGAGATCCCACCATTGCACTCCAGCCTGGGCGACAGAGCGAGACTCTGTCTCAAAA